>NC_064640.1:477709640-478012670 GCF_023864345.2 Schistocerca serialis cubense
GAAGATACAAGAAAAGATCAAAAAATTTTATGATAACATGATCGGAGAACGAGGACCAAGCATATCGAAAGAAGAAATATTGCATGTTATCAACAAATCAAAGACAGGAAAAGCCCCTGGACCGGATAAGATACCAAATGACATCCTGAAACTCATAGGAATAGACCATATAGATATATTTGTACAATTGTTTAATGATATTTATAATTCGGGAATTATTCCTAGGGATTGGTTGACATCTACCTTTGTTACATTACCCAAAAAGGCTAATGCCAAAACTTGTAATGATCACCGTACAATAAGCTTAATGAGTCACACCTTAAAGATATTTCTAAAAGTTATACACCAACGAATATACAAAAAAGTAGAAGAAGGTATAAGTGAAACACAATTCGGTTTTAGAAGTTCCCTCGGTACAAGAGAAGCATTGTTTGCTTTTAACATATTAGCGCAACGATGTATGGAGGTTAACCAGCCACTATATGTGTGCTTCCTGGATTATAATAAAGCATTTGACAAAGTTCGTCATGATCATCTCATAAAATTGTTAGAAAAGAAAACACTTGATAAGAAAGACATCCGCATTATATATAACCTCTACTACAATCAAACCGCAACCGTGAAGGTAGAAAATGAGTTATCGAATGATATAGAAATAAAGAGGGGTGTGAGACAATGTTGCGTTCTCTCACCCTTATTGCTTAATATGTATTCAGAAGACATAATCCAGGCAGCTCTATCAGATGAAATAGCTGGCATTAAAGTGAATGGGCTAAACATTAACAATGTTAGGTTTGCTGATGACACTGCACTACTAGCTGCAAACCTCAAAGATCTACAATTACTTCTTGACAAAGTCGCAAAAAAAAGTGAAGAATTTGGCTTGACTCTTAACGTAAGCAAGACTAAGTTCATGGTGATATCTAAAACACACCAACAAGACAATCTTACAATCAATAGGGAAAGAGTCGATCAAGTACGTAAATTTAAATATCTCGGAACAATTGTAAATGAGGAGATTGAAAGCTCAGAAGAAATTAAATCAAGAATAGGACATGCCAGAAGTATCTTTAATAAGATGAAAAATGCATTCTGTTCGAGAGACATTTGTTTAAACACAAAAATGAGGTTGCTAAGATGCTATGTATTCTCAAAATTATTATACGGAATGGAAGCGTGGACATTGAAAAAGAAGGACATGAACAGTTTAGAAGCTTTTGAAATGTGGGCATATAGAAGAATACTTAGAATTAGTTGGGTGTCGAGGATTACTAATCAAGATGTCCTAAGAAGAATGGGAAAGGAAAAAGAATTAATTAAAACTATTAAAGTAAGGAAGCTACAATATTTAGGCCATGTTATTAGGGGAGTAAATTACAAAATATTGCATATAATACTAGAAGGGAAAATTTGTGGGAAGAGAACGAGGGGTAGAAGACGGACATCCTGGATTGACAATTTAAAAAATTGGTACAACTGTTCAACGTCAGAACTCCTTAGATCAGCCAAATCAAGATCAGAAATTGCCATGATGACAGCCAACCTTCTTAGAGGAGACGGCACATGAAGAAGAAGACTGATGTTACAGTACGCAATGTTTGTTCAACATCAAACTTTTGCAGTGGATTTTTGTTAAGCGTAAAACACCAATAAATACCACGACTAACACGAGAACATGAGACTATTATCAGAGAAAAAGATGTTTTTACTATAATGTTTGCCAGACCAGAACTACGCACAGCAAGATTTCTTTTATGTTATGAAGGTAAATTATCTTTTTGCACTGTTAATAATATATCATCGGCAGCCCGCGTCAGCCTGTAAAACACATCATAAAATCTGCTGCTCTGCTCTGCAATTCCGAAAGCTGAAAGGAATAATTTTAGTTTACTATTACCTGTCCGCTTCTTTGCGGTATGATTGGTTTCATTTAATGCAGTTTGAATGCGCCGCGGCAGCGGCTCGTTCGTTCGTAGCGCAGCTCTGCACCACGAATAATATTTAAATAGCTGAAAATGTCTTAAAAGGATGGGATAAAACACCATGCAAGCTTATCACAAATCATAATGCAAGTTTTCATTAAGTAACTCTATTCAAAACATTTAAACAGAATAAATTATTACACACCTTTACAAATCAGTACCTAATGGCGTACGTCTCTCAATCTTGACAAAAGAATGCTACGCAAGCGTACACTATAACGTCACAGGCTCTTCCTACTCACGTAACTCCAAGAAGACGACAGAGAAATTAATGTTCGGTCACTACTATTTATACATGTTGTGACCTATTCTCGTCTTTGTTTGATATTTAATAAGTATCGTCTGTGGCGGTTTCAGTACTCGCCGACACAGATATTATCTTTAAAAAAATCGGTACATAATTCTATACAAGAACAAAACATGACACATAATGCTTTCTCTTTATTACATAAAGTTCACACAATCGTTGTCCACGCAATTACAATCATCCAGTTCAATAATTCCTTTCTCCTTTTCTTTTTTTACCACGTATAATATGTGTTTTGCTATGACACGTTACAGCGAGCAGCAATGCCGCGATACGATAAACCGCAATTGCGATAGGCTACAATCCGACCTTTATCAAAGTCGGAAACATGATGGTACGCATTTCTCCTCCTTACACGAGGCATCACAACAACGTTTCACCAGGCAACGCCGGTCAACTGCTGTTTGTGTATGAGAAATCGGTTGGAAACTTTCCTCATATCAGCACGTTGTAGGTGTCGCCACCGGCGCCAACCTTGTATGAATGCTCTGAAAAGCTAATCATTTGCATATCACAGCATCTTATTCCTGTCGGTTAAATTTCGTGTCTGTAGGAAGTCATCTTCGTGGTGTAGTAATTTTGATGGCCAGTAGTGTATATTTGATATGCGCTTACGCAGGTCGACTGAGCACTTAACTGCAGTAAGCGCAGGCCGGCGCAACTTCCCCGCGAAGCGAGTCAGCCGCTGGCCCAGCAAACAAACAACATTAAATTTCCTGCAAAGAATATCCTATTCAGTTTTTCTCTAGGAGTAATAGTTTGCGGGAAGAGAGAGTGCGAATATTTAAAACCTCAAGCGACACGCATGCGTGTAGCTTAGGTAGATTTTGTAGGCCAACTTGAGTTGGTTTCCTAACTTGAGAGACCACAAGTGTCTTTGATCAAACTGTTCGTCTCAACTTACTCTACACTACTGCGGTTCGTTGTAAAGAATGACAGTGTTAGGATGATATAGAAAATAAACAATAACGTACAATGAGCTGCAAAAAGATATGCCGGCCCGAAAAATTTGGAGTACAGAAACACAGCATTGCGCAGGCCGAAGCTAAGAAGTGCTAGTTTTCACAAATCTAGCGGTCTGTGGAGCTTCAGCTTGGTGTTTACATCGTCAAATGGAAGCAATATAATATTTAGGATACAGTATATGTCGAGATTCATTGCATTGAAATTATTGGAGCAGTGATCCTATTCTTGGAGTAACTGCTATCTCATCGGTCATGACAAAGCTTCGACACAAAAAAATTGTTGAGAACCTGCATTGCAATGACAACAGCACGTGTGTCAAAAAAGGGAAGCCAGGTAATGACAAGTTACACAAAATTCGACCTGTCATCAGAGCAATATCAAATAAGCTTTGTAAAGTCTACAAACCATCTTCTGTTTTAGCAGATCCTTCAAAGGACGGTCAACACTCAAACAATATATGCCAATGAAACCAGTGAAGCGTGGATATAAAGTGTGGTGCTTAGCTGATGCTAGTACTGGGTTCATCATAAATTTCGACATCTACACTGGAAAAAGAGATACAAATGATACATCCGAATTTACTTTGGATGAAGAAGTTGTGCTTACTCTAACAAAGGCAATGGGTGGCAGCAATAGACTGGTAGCTTTTGACAATTATTTTACAACAGTACGAATAATGGAAGAGGTACAGTCTCATGGACTTTATGGCATCGGAACTGTTCGTCCAAACAGGAAGGATTTGCCTGATATGCTGAAAAAAAATTCCAAGCTTAGCAGGGGAGAATTCGAATTTGCTGTCAGGTCATGCGTTGCAGCAGTGAAGTGGCAGGATAGTAAACCTGTTCGTATATTATCAAATTACCACAATCCCAAACACGTTACAACTGTTTTGAGAAGAAACAAAGATGGAAGCAGTAGTGAAGTATTCTGCCCATTGGCTGTGGCAGAGTATAATAAAATAATGGGAGGAGTGGATAGATTTGATCAGCTGCGTGAACGGTATGCTGTAGGCCGTCGTTCATGGAAATGGTGGCACAGACTGTTTTTCTTTCTTGTAGATTTGGCAGTTGTCAATTCTTACGTTATGTGGAAGCTACAGAAGACAGAAGCAGACCAGCTAACATTTAGATTGCACTTGGCAAGGCAGCTTATCTCTGGCTTTTCAAGTCGTAAGAGAAGAGGAAGGCCCGTTCATTTTCAAACACCAAAAAGAGGTGTGTCTGGAGTACCAGATGAAGTTCGTCTGGAGGAAGTTGGAACTCACTTCCCTACAAAAGGTACAACAAACAGAAGATGCCGCCAATGTAGCACCAAGAACAAAGAAAAGAGAACAAAGATAATGTGTAGCAACTGTCGTGTACCTTTGTGTGTAGCACCATGCTTCTGTAAGTTCCATAGTACATCACCTTAGTGAACTCAAAGGACAATATGAACTAATACAAATATAAATGTAATGTTTAACATGTTTTTGCACTAAAAATATAGAAAATACATTTTTTTAAATTAGCAAGTGATGTTACTCCAGAGTTGCAGCTGTGACAGCGAGCGGACGTGTGGCAGCTATGTCTCGTCCACTGCCGCGACCGCTGCGTGTTTACGCCCCGCGTCAGGTTCGTGATTTCGTGTGTGCCATAACAACATTCTGTAAGTACCGTTTGTAACTTAAACTGAACAGATTTTATCCAGTGCATCTCCGATTGGAGCTCTCCGCGTCCTACTGCTCTAGATATTCAGAGCTGGGTACGTGAGGAATTTATGATTGCTCATGAAGATATAATGGGATTTCAGTTGGATTTCATTTTGAACTTCCTCTTTATAGGACTGAAAACTTTGGAGTCATGTGAAAATATTATAACTTCCACTGGTGGTAATCGATAATTTAAACATTTTGATGGCTCGATTAGTAACGTAGAAATTGTACATGGTGGTTCTGGGATCCGTCATATACGCACATTCAATCTGCCGTTTGAATTTTCGACTCACGATATGTCAAGATGGCTATGTCTGTATGGAACTGTTGTTACTGTCACTAATGAAAAGTGGCGGTCTGTTTACGTCTACCAAGTTGATAGCAGTTTAGGAATGTTTGAATTAATCTGAAGAACCATATATCTTCGTATCGTCCGTTGGTAGCATACGAGCGTTCTTATCGAACAGTGAACAGCCTCCTCCTCTCTCCGCCCCCCCCCCCCACCTGATCTTTTTGCAGGTGGACTGAGCACTTGCGGGCAACCTGAAGGAAGCGTAGGCTGGCGCAACTTCCCCGAAAAGCGAGTCAGTCGCTGGCCCTGGAGACAAACGCCGGCCGGAGTGGCCGAGCGGTTCTAGGCGCTACAGTCTGGAACCGCGCGACCGCTACGGTCGCAGGTTCGAATCCTGCCTCGGGCATGAATGTGTGTGAGGTCCTTAGGTTAGTTAGGGGACTGATGACCTCAGCAGCTTTTTTTTTCTTAATCTCATTTTGTTCGTTTCCGTTCGTTGTATCTGCTCTGGGCGGACGTAGAAAGACACCCGTTTCAGTTCGTTGTTGCTCCATTAACTCAGTTTTTTTATTACAGAGGGCAGAGGGCAGCCAGCCCTCTGATCGAACACGCTGAGCTACCGTGCCGGCTATAAATACATGAAACTTCCTGCCAGATTAAAACTGTGTGCCTGACTGAGACTCGAACTCGGGACCTTTGCCTTTCGCGGGCAAGCGCTCTACCATCTGAGCTACCCAAGCACTACAGTTAAGTCCCATAGTGCTCAGAGTCATTTGAACCATTTGAACCTGCAGATAAACAACTACTCCATCGTGCTTTCGCGCAATGTTCTGGTTGACACGGCCTGTGCGGCAGCTGACGCGAGAGCTACTGCGGGCACCCGCACTTCCCCTTACCGAGGAGCACACTCGTGAAGAGGAGGAAGTATTGTGATGGACGAGGCACCATCACATGACGTGGAAGGTGTTGGTGACACTCCATTTCCCACTGCACGCACCCTCGATGCCGAACAGTAAAATCTGCCACTCATTCAGGCGTCGATATTCCCGGCGAATCAAGCAGTGTATTTCCGTTTAGAAGTAATGACGGGGCCTTCCCTAACTCCACAGGCTCCACTCGGTGTTTCGACGACGAAATGCAACTCAAACAGCGACGTAACAAGAGCACCACTGGCAAAGGAACGAGAGACACGTTACATCTGTCACCCGCATAGAAAAATCATTCGTGTCTCGGATTCCGTGGCGCAGAAGAAAGCTAAACACCTGAAGCCTATTCTATTGAGAACGGTCGCTTCCATTAAGGGTGCCGCATCTGTGTTGGAATCTACACCTGATATCATATCTGGCGCTACAGCCATGGAAGAAGATCCACATGCAACGTCCGAAACATCGCGCTGGTGAGCCGAAATCGAGACGGGAACGCCACCTCTTGCTGAAGTGCGACTACAACCTCCCAATGCACTACACTCAATATTAACCGGATTACGAGTGGCCATAAAATCCGTTCTCTTGCGGACTTTCTGTACGGCACTGCGGTCGATATTGCTCTTCCTCAGGAAATCACCTCCATTGATATTGCTATTGCAGGTTATATCGCCATTTTTAATGTGAGTAGTGAAGATTCTGCTGGAACCGCAATCCTGATGCGTGACGGCATTCCCTTCACGAGTATCCAGCGTCTTCTTAATGGTCGAGGCATCTCATGTACCGTCAGCGGATCGCAGATAATAGACATCTATGCTCCATCAGGCTCAAACAAACGACACGAGCGCTAACTGTTTTGTAAAAGAAGAGCTACGAAGTCGTATCGGCACCAACGGTGGTCCACTACTTATCGCTGGAGACTACAACAGCGTCCTCCATGCTAAGCATCAATTGCCTAAATAGAATGAGAGTCACGAGCTGGTCACCGGTCTTCATCTTGTCGACACTTGGGAACAGTTACACGGCTCCGCGTCGCATTTACCTTTCTACCCTACTGTGCAGCGAACGGGCTGGATAGGTTAAATGTTTCTCCCGCTCTGAAACAGCATGTCACGAGCGATAATATACCACCAGCCTGTTTTTTTTTTTTTTGTTTGTTTTTTTTCTACCACTGTGCCTACTCCCGTTTTCTAAATCTTCAACGATAACAGGTCTCTCGAGGTTTCGGCTACTGGAAGCTGAATACTAGCCTCCTGCAGGACCCCGAGCTTGGAAATGAAATAAGACTCAATTGGGACCAAAATCTTCTACAAAGACACCGCCATCCTGACGCTGTAACATGGTGGATTCGCTTCGAAAAGCCTAGGCTGCAGCAAGTAGTGAAACAGTACGAACGGTGGAAACGATTCAGGCAAAATCGGGCATAGTCTTTTGCTGTCAAAGTATCAAGGACCTTCATCAAAGAACTACTGACCTAGACGCTGCATCACATTTAAATCTCATTTATTTTAAAGCTAAAATTACTGACATATGACGAACGCAGCTCCATGGAGTCTTTGTTCAGTCATGACCAAAAGACGTAGAGGCCATATTTAGCACCTTGCACGCTAGGGAAAGCTCAGCTAATTGCTGAAGTTTTGAATGACTCCAGCCAGCGAGTAGATACCCAGAGGGGGATTATGGACTCCCAGGCATATTATAGTACCCTGGGTGAAAGATGATAAAATATTGACGATCAGGCCTGTTACGTACTGCTAAACACATCGAAGAATAGCTGCAAGAGGCGGATAGAGTCACTTAGCAAGCCCCATTTACCAGCGACGAAATCGCACAGCTAAGGAAAAATCGCCAGGGCCTGATGGCCTGGGAGCATAATTCTACCAATGCTACTGGGACATGCTCAAAGAGTCTCTTCAAACTATTGCTAATCATGAAACTTCCTGGCAGATTAAAACTGTGTGCCGGACCGAGACTCGAACTAGCGGTTCTAGGCGCTTCAGTCTGGAACCACGCGACCGCTACGGTCGCAGGTTCGAATCCTGCCTCGGGCATGGATGTGTGTGATGTCCTTAGGTTAGTTAGGTTTAAATAGTTCTAAGTTCTAGGGGACTGATGACCTCAGATGTTAAGTCCCATAGTGCTCAGAGCCATTTGAGACTCGAACTCGGGACCTTTGCCTTTCGCGGGCAAGTGCTCTACCATCTGAGCGACCCAAGCACGACCCACGCCCCGTCCTCACAGGTTTACTTCTGCCAGTATCTCGTCACCTACCTTCCAAACTTTACAGAAGCTCTCCTGCCAAGTCCTATTGCTAATTATGTGTGACGAGGCGTACCAGTACAGGACGCTCTGAAACAAGGGATAGTCGTACTTCTCCCTGGTCAAAGCGCGCGTGTAAGCGACCTGCGGCGTGTCACGCTGCTTATAGCGGAATTCAGAATCATTGCACGTGCGACGAAGATTCACATGGAATCACTCTTGGAGAAGACTTTAGGCACCTACCAACATTGTATCATCCCTCGTACAAGGATTCTTACTCTAGCATACAGACTAGGAGACGTGATATGCTCCGCTGCAGCGGCCGGAACTAAAGGAGAAATTGTATTTTTAGACTTCTCTAAAGCGTTTGACAACGTGAGACATTAGCTTTTAATTGAAGCCTTGAAGAATATGGGATATGGCGATCTTACTACAACAATTCTCCGCGGTCTAGTATCAAATGCTTCCTGTCGGATTTTAATCAATAATTTGTCGGTTTAAAACTGTGTGCCGGACCGAGACTCGAACTCGGGACCTTTTGCCTTTCGCGGGCAAGTGCTCTACCGACTGAGCTACTCAAGCACGACTCACGCCCCGTCCTCACAGCTTTACTTCTGCCAGTACATCGTCTCCTACCTTCCAAACTTAACAGAAGCTCTCCTGCGAACCTTGCAGAAATAGCACTCCTGAAAGAAAGGTCCCGAGTTCGAGACTCGGTCCGGCACACAGTTTTAATCTGCCAGGAAGTTTCGTATCAGCGCACACTCCGCTGTACAGTGAAAATTTCATTCTAGAAACGTCCCCCAGGCTGTGGCTAAGCCATGTCTCCGCAATATCCATTCTTTCAGGAGTGCTAGTTCTGCAAGGTTCGCAGGAGAACTTCTGTAAAGTTTGGAAGGTAGGAGACGAGGTACTGGCAGAAGTAAAGCTGTGAGGACGGGGCGTGAGTCGTGCTTGAGTAGCTCAGTCGGTAGAGCACTTGCCCGCGAAAGGCAAAATGTCCCGAGTTCGAGTCTCGGTCCGGCACACAGTTTCAATCTGCCAGGATGTTTCAAATCAGCGCACACTCCGCTGTAGAGTGAAAATTTCATTCTAATAATTTGTCGATCTGTCCGCCAAGGACGCCCGCTGTCGATGGCTCTATACTGTATGCCACAGCCATTGAACCACTACTACGTCTCACTGAAAACAGAATTAGAGAACTACTGTTTCAGAACATGCGGATCTGTAGCACAGCATACGCAGACGATGTATCTGTTGTTGTGTCTTCCCAACAAGACCTACCCTCCCTGCAAGACGTACTTAACATCTACATCAAGGCGTCTGGCCACAGATCAGCAGCAGAAATATTACCATACTTCCCCTTCGTGGCGGCTTTGACGAAATTCCTGAAATGACATGGACTGAGCAACAGATCTCACACCGTTCTCTGGGCATCTACTGGGAGGCCACACCTGACCGCATGAAAACTAAGAACAGGGAGGACCTCCTGCACTACGCCAAGGCCTCACTGAAACTACTCTCCGACAAACACCTGAACATTCTGTAAAAGATGCAAACAATTCATGTAGCCATCCCAAGCAAAATGTACTACATGGCCCAAGTACTTCCACTCCCTGTAGCCTTGGCGGCGAATATTCAGTGGGTATTCAGCTGGTCTCTTCTACGTGGCAACATCTTTAAAGTATAGTTCACGGCACTCACCCTTCCTCTCTCATGGGCTAATCAGCGTCCGACACCAACGTGTAACACTCCTCATCAACTTAAAGAGAAAAGAAATTCAGCATCAAGACGTGTGCCTTCTCCGCAGTCTCTTAAACAGCATGAGACCAACGACCCTAGCCTCACCGATACACCTTGCAAAGATCCTTCCTCCAGAATATCAGCTCATCCAGAAATACTTCCTTGAATTTAGTTATGTGCGTGCCAGCGCTCCAAGCACTTCACAGCTCCTCAGCAAGACAATATTCGGAATCAAGACAAAGATCGCACGTGCAAACCCCATTGAAGAAAGGAACCACAGGTGAACTGGATAGTACTTTAGCGAACGAAACATTCACCAACCGTTTCTACCTTCACGGGTTCGATCACGATAGTATCTGATTGTCAATGCCAAAATTCCTACAACCGAAAATCTACACTGAATCCACCTTAGTGAAGTAAAAGCCTTCGACAAAGGCGGGAAGGTTGACTCGCTCGCCACAGATTTGTACGCGGAGCAGCGTTGGACATGTGGAACTTTCTCAGCCACCGACTGGCAATCATTGACAGGGTGAACGCACGCTATCTGAACGTTCGTGAACTGATGCGACCTGATCGCATGCGATACCCTGTTATGAAACTAAGTGTAGCGCTGTGGATGATCGGACATACACCTACATTATTATTCTCCGAATATTTGTGTTACATGTAAGTGGAATATTTTCGGATTGCGCAGGGTGACAATCATCGGAAAGCATTTGACAACAAGCCGTATATCATGATCAGGGAATCCCCACAAGTGCTCTGCGTTATGCTAGTTAATAGATAAGCGACGCAGTCTGAAAGCAGAGACTATAGAAGAATCTCTTACACTGCTATAGGTGTTTCACGTAAATGATACAGTCGTGAGACTAGTAGCAGAAATCGGTAACACGAGAGGAGCAAGTACGTGGATCGAAGAAACTACGTAAAAAATAAATAAATAAATAAGTAAATAAAAACGCGATTGACTTTCCGTCATTTGGATGATGAACCTATAACAACAAAAATTGCTTTCATTTAAATAGAAGAACAAAAAATTCTTTTCATGCAGATATAGTTAGTTTTCTCCATAATGTCCCAAATGTGATGAAATATATTTTATTCAACCAAGAGTAATAAGTGCTTAAATTAAGTTCGCCATTTATCTCTTTAACGAATTTTGTTACTTTATGAAGTCGGAAGAACGGCGAAATCCTATTTATTTCCTGATTCTCATATTATTATTTTATTATTAGGGTAAGCACGTACACAACAAAGGCACTGAAGCCTGGTCGATGATGGCACTTTTGATGAGAGAAAGGATGGGATATAAAGGCAGATGGGAGGCCCATTTAAAATTAAAATAAAAAAGTGTGAAAAAGTAAAAAAATAAAAACAAAAATGAAAGGAAACAATAAAAAACAAAAAAGTAGAAAATAAAATATAAAAAATGTGGATAGGTTGACGGTTTACGAAGGTAAAGGACGAGAGTTACGAATCTAACTCGAATCAGTTGACTTTTTCTTTATTTACACCTGTGCAAGTAATATTCCCAATCTTTATTCTCGACAAATTATGCTGTTGTAGGCTTTTCTAGGTTCCACATTCTTTCAGAAGATTCCGTTTTTTGATAGTCTAATCTTTAGCCAAACAGACAAATGGTCATAGTAAAAATATTGCAAATGGATGTATTTTTTTTAGTTACTTCGACCACCAGCTGGTGTCTCTATAGTTTTCAGCTAAGAGAAATGTATCATATGGCAAATGTATCATGTGGCATATTTTTCTAAGTCCTTACGCGCGGTTTACACGAGAGAGTGGCTGTGCCTTCCAGTATCTGTTTTATGTAGTTTAATAATCGTTTTTCAACTACGGTAGGCCTAATCGACCGTTACGCTAAATAGAAGAGATCGGTAGCTTCTTGCTGGGGTGTCAGCTTGTTGTTCTGGTAGCTGTAGTATGTGTCGGATCGAATCTCACTGCAACTTTTTTTATCGCGTCGCAAATGTTTCGTGCTTTATTTACTTTTTGTTATTAAATTATATTTTCTTTTTTTACTTTTTCAGTATTCTCTTCAGTAAGTAACTAATTATGGTTTGTGAATTTTATGTCTAAAAATAACCATCATTGAAAGGTAATATTTATCTGACCTCCCATAACAATAAAAATAATCTTTCTTGGAGCATGATATTCATCTGACCTCCCATAACAACACAAATAATATAGTAGCAAGTAGATTTCTATTTTTAAATTAGTATTGTAGTCCTAATAACTATTTAGGTCTTTTATCTGGGATGCCTTGCAAGGTGCTGTTCAGAAGATATCTCCACCCCCTCTTACTCTTACGGATTTATGGACAGCTCTGAAGGATTGATGGTGTCAGTTCCCTCCAGCACTACTTCAGATATTAGTCAAGCCCATGACGCACTTCTGTGTGCTCACGAAGGCCCTACACAACATTAGGCAGGTGAACCAGTTTCTTTGCCTCTTCAGTGTATAAGAATCCTTTAGAATATCTATGGTGAAATCACTACAGGCTATTAACTGCCTTCTGCTGTCTGACAGCATAGTATGGAATCCATATGCCTTATTAACAGTTCAAGATTCCCCAATGAGTATCTACATACAGTAGCAATTAAAAGTGAACTATTTTTCAGTATTAATTCGTAAGGACATGCTTCTATATGCTGACCACTGCAGAATCTACTTCTTGCAATGTTTTTGACCTTCTGTTCTGTATTAATATATTTAAAAACTGCTCCCATTTCAGTATTAGCTCTACATGAGTAATGCGTTAAAGTGTATTTCTTTATGTATGTAACTTTTCTAATCCTTCAGTTATCTGGTCCTCAGACAGGTAGAAGATGTCCATATATCCAGATGTCTCTAAATTTTACAAGCAGAACAGGAGCTCTTCTGCCTTGCTACTCTCTTTTCTAATATTCTGTTCAAACAGGCTAACCTTATTTTTCTGTGCATTCTTAATCATTTATAGAACTCTACTGTTATTTTAACTTTTTTCACAACAGGGTAACTAAATCCTGACTCTAACCTTAAAAAATACCACTCTCACACCAATAATCACAGGGATCGTTCTTTGTGTGACAGTGGCCCACAATACATTTTCTGCAAGAAGCTCATCCAACAGCTCTTATTCAGGTGTAGGCCATCCCCATCTTCCAATTATAGCAACAGACACTGCACTTAAATAAGGTATCATTTCAGTCACCAGCAGTCTTCTCAACCTTGTTTTCATAAGGCTCACAGCTGTGTTAAGCCAGGATTGATCATGGTTTATTAACACAGCAATGATACAAATAACTATGTTGCCAAGTGCCGAGTTGTACATGAACACTTTATGGAAAATTATATATATATGGATGGCGGTATACCGATGTCCAGCAAGTGCAAGTAAAGTGCAGAATTTCACTGGAAATCACAGTTCTGTTGACGTACTAAGGCTGGCATACATTGAAGTCCAAGTTCCAGTATAGTATTCAGATTCAAAGTCCCAAGTGCAGCCAGATAAACATTGAACAGCAAGTCTACTGGAGCGTAGCACTTCTGAGTTGTGGAGTAGAACTTAGCAGGCTGAGAACTCACTCTTAGATGTCAGCAGTGGCATTAAATAAGGCTCCATAGCAAATGGAACCATCAGCTGGGGTTGCTGTATATTCTGGGTGGCCAATCACTGACTGTTATGGGTGGTCTGTTGCTGTGGTATGAAGGGCACTTGTGCGAAGGCGGTCTGCGATGTTAGCAGTGGGCCACACATGGAGAAGTGAGGCCAACAATGGGTTTGTCGCCCATGGATAATGGAGTGCTCCGCTGCTCGGTGCAGAGATTTAATGCTGGTGGATACCACAACCTACACAAAACTCAAACTTGAGTGTGTAGTTGCTATTCCTATTTCATCCATGTCACTTCTAATCTTCATAACCATTAATTAACTGAATCCATATCATCTGAAGTCACTTCCCCAACACTCAGTTGTAGGTCCAAATCATGATATTTATGAAAGAAGATTAAAGGTTAACTTCCCGTTGACAATGAGGCCAGTAGAGATGGAGCAAAAACTCAGACTCTGGGAGAACGGGGAAGTAAATTGTCTGTGTCCTTCTAAAGGAACCTTTGTGCCATTTGCCTTAAGCAATTTAGGAAAATCACAGAAAACATAAATCAGGGTGGGTGGCTGGGTACCTAAATTGTGGTCCTCTCAAATGCAAAGTCAGTGTGCTAACCACTGCATGACTTCGCTCACTCATGATATTCAGTACTGTCATGTTTGTACAGGGTGAGCAAAATAAAACTGGCCACAAACTATTTGTCAAGCCCAGAAATTATTCTTGTTAATGGACAGGAGAACTGTCTATCACCAAAAAGTTGGAAAACTTGGTTTTGATGCACCAATTTCTTGCTGTCAGATTCCTGCAAATGCCCATTCCACCAAGCTCTGTGACGAGTACATTGTTGTGTCATTAAGTTTGAATGTGTGAGACCAGCAGACATGTTTACTCCCCACTGGCATGAAACACAAAATGCTGTTCATGATGGAGCAGCACATTTCATTGCTGAGTGTTATGCAAAGCATAATTTGTGGATAATTTGTGTGGAGCTGTTTGAACAAGAACTTAGGACTGGAAGTGTTTTGGCAAAACCTCCAGCAAGTAATGCAGTCTAAAACTTATTAGCAAAAGACGCAATATGAGCTCTGTTGATACCAATTGATATAGCAAGATACTATGTCATTTAGTGAGAACCAACTTACAATTCATACGGGTAATAACAGAATTGAGCTAGCTAAAACTGTTCCAGAAATATCTGGGTGACAAAAATCGCTAAATCACCTTGTGTATGGCATTATGGTTAAACTCATAAAGATGGCAGAGAATTTTAATTATTTTGAAATAAGGAACTAAGTTAATTAATTGTGAGCAATGAATATTTACTTTTTTGTTGACATGTGGAATTTACCTTTTTAGTAACAACTTAAGATAGTAGCATCAACAGAACATAAAATTTCATTTCCAGTTCCTTCAGACAGATTTATAATAGCCAGAGACATGAAATTTCTGAATATAGGTACAATAAGTATTTATAGTGTGCTGATAATTGTTACAATAATATCATATAATGAAGAAATAATACACAATAAAATGAATAAAAGCAAAGCAGTCTGTAACATCATTAAACAGGAAACCACGAGGAAGAATGTAAAGCATAATAATATACAAATACAAGAGAAGAGAATAAAGTACTAAATGATCCATAGCACGAGAAAACGTTGTAAATGACCACTATTCCAGTACTGCAAGGATAACAACATGAGCTTCCATAAACAAACAACACACCTGTAATAATGCAGTAAGTACAATGACGTTATTACCAGCCATAAAGCGTGGGAGTAACACTGTAAGAAACCTAAAAAAATTAAGTCAGCAAACTTGAATGAAACATCAGCCTGTGTAGTGAAACAACGCATATTGTTTTTTAACAAAAAGTGACTCTCTTTCATCAGTGAATCTTCCAAAGTATTTAAAACAGGCAAGAGTCATGCATCTGTTAAAGAAAGTTAATATCTGAATAAATATACAATGTAAGTGGATCGCAGTTGGGTTCTGAAACCATAGAAGTACGTAATTTCCCATAGTAGCATTCACAAAAGTGGTACTTCACAAAGATGAGTGTGTCACAGGGATATTCTTAGATATTTCTAAAGTAGTGATGCTTCTGGATATTAGGTTCCACTGAATAAGCTAACAGTAAGAAGTAAAACTAATGACTGATTACAGTCATACTTATCATGTAAGGTATAAAGGCCACAGCTATTAAAAGTATGAAATAAGGCTAAACCTTTAATGAAACACTTATCAAAACCAAAATAAATCAATATAAAAATTCCTCATGGAAGCCGATTAAAGTAATACTGTTGTTAATACACATCAATGATTTTTGCATTAGTGTTAATTGTGCGGAAAAAATTATCTTCATTGATGCCAGCAATATTACAGTCAATGAAAAACACAAGAACTTCATACAGAGAAGGTAAATGAAAATGGCAATGTATTTGCAATTTGCCAGTATACAGTAAACTTTAATGGAACATAATGAAAACAAATGCCACAAAAATCAGTTTCAAGAGTCAACAACAACAGTGATGATGGTTATTATTGTTTTAGGGCACTAAATGGTAAGTTAATCAGCACCTTCTAAAATGACTCTGTTAAATTACATGTAGATCATGCCTCTGTTGACTGCATAACAAACATAAAATTCCTTCCTCAGAGTATAACACCCAGTGTCTTTAAATTACATATTATTCTAATGGACAGTCAGTTCTTAGCTATTCTTTTATGGGAAACAAAAGAACAAAATATGAACAGAGTTTATTCAAACTACAGAAAAAGGTCATAACCAAATAATTATTGGGCTCATTATAAAGATTTGTTCGAAACAATGAGCCTTTTAACTTCCCTTGTGAGTTTATTTACCAGTCACTTGTGAGTATTAAAAAATAACCTTGTAATTACTGCACTAACAACTCTTTCCATGGCCATTAAACAATATCTAGACACAACTTACATTTACCATGAATGAACAAACATAAATCTCAAAACTGCATTTTATACCAAGGAATGAAATTGTACAGTAATTTGCCAAGGAGATTAAAGAGATTACTGGAACAAGAAGTCAGTTAAAAATTACGTCTTAAGTAATACGTCCTGGATGTAAAGGATTACTAAGATAGCACAAAGTACAGATTTGATGAAAATGTAACATAATTAAGTATTAACAACAATAACAGAATAAAAATTATAATACTAACACATCTGTTATTTCACACCACACTTTTATTCTCCAATGGATAATGTTAACATCTTACCCTACCTCTTTGTTCAACGTCCCACTGATTATGGGGGGATGGTGAGCCTGTTTTTCAGGAAAACAAGTGTTAAGTTGCAGTACACAACCAAAAATAAATGCTATGTCCTTTTTGACAGCTAACAGCATGTGCAGTGCTACGTTACAAAATACTTTGCATGTGATGTATACAATGACTGTCACTGAAAAATTAATGAACAGTGAAGCAGTAGCTTTTAATATTAATAAATAACTTCTTTGTTAAACATGTTGTGCATTAAGGATTAACTGAATGATTTTGCACTGTTTTAAACTGATTGACCTTCTATCTTGGCGGCTCTAATCTCTGTCTGGCTGTTGTAATTTAGGTTTTCTATTGTTTTCCTAAACTACTTCAGACTAATGTGAGGATGGTTTCTTCTATAATGCCATGGCCAACTATCTGCCCCATCCTTATCTTACTAGACCAGTAAGTATGTAAATGCCTGCATATATGCATTGTTCTTAAACAACTATACCGTGACATGTCCAGTATCCTTGTAAAAGTGATCCATAGATGAATAAAATTGTACTACTAGTGCTACAGCAACAACAACAACAACTACTACTACTACTACTACTACCACTACTACTGCTACTACTACTACTGCTACTACCACCACCACCACCACCACCACCACTGCATCAAAATAACCTGAGTCCTCAAAAGCAGTGGTGGACTTTTATTCTTTATGTGCATGATAGTAGAGTCCTGCTACATAGTTCTTGGAGTAAAGCTCAAACTGATGCAGAACAACTTCACAAACTGTTAAAGCCAGGAGACAGGGATGCCCAACCTTACCCAATAAATTCTAAGCCAGTAAATTCCAGAACAGATGCCACATCAACTGTAAGAAGTACATAAACAGTCAGAGTTGTATCCAAATCAAAATCTAAGTCAAAAGCAAAGCAGCCAACACAGTACTACAATGGTGTTTAAGGAGTGCTTCATGTAAGTATGTGAACTGTGTCCCAGTTGCAGCACCTGCTTATTTAAAGTGGCCAAGAACCAAATGGTTTGTCTATCTGAGTAGCACCTTCTGGCAGCCTCTGTGTCAGTGTAGCTCAGTGTCTATGCTCTATCCCCTACTGAACTGATTTCAGCTGTCTACTCCTGTCCACTGGTAGAATGTCCTCATCGTTTCCAGATGGGCATACAATATGGACCAGCACCTCCGGACAAAATAATAACATCAAAAGAAACAAATATCTCCATAGAAACTGTAAGATTTGGAAATCTAGTTATATGTATTCATGTGGGCATGTTTACTTATCAAATAACATTATGTATATAGCTCTCTCCATACCTGAATCCTATGGAAGATATCTGAGATTTACTTCAAACACAGGTTGTAGTAAGAAAATGGCCTATCTATTAATGATGGTCAAATAACAATTCTAAAACTCAGCAATAGAGAAGCAGCTAATGTACACACCCAGTTGGGCATGTCAGAATAATAAACAATTAATCCACAAATATATTTAGAAATAGTTTATGACAGGAACTATGGGGAGAAGTGAGTCATGAAGATACTATGGATAAGAACTTTAACTCCTTTTTAAACCTTTTTCTTGAACACTTTGAAGCCAGCTTCCCCCAAAGACAAATGGAATCTAAACCAAATATAAGTAGGCAGAAAGAATGGTAATATATGAGAATAGACTAATATACGCTAGAAAAAGGGACATTACCTAGGGAGGATTAATACACAGAAAGCAGTGAAAATACACTACAAGTGATACTCTGTGTAATCAAGGCTAAAAACATGCATTATGCACAGACAATCAACAGGTCAAACAATAAATCAAAAACTCTATGGAAAATCATAAAATTAGAAACAAACAGGGACAAAATACCAGAAGAATCAGGGGAAGCACAGTTAATAGAAAATAGGACAATACAATAATCTGAAAAAGGCAGCTTCAAAATTCAATAACTTTTTTTCTTCCTGTAGCTGAAATCCCCCCTCCATGAATCATGGACCTTGCCATTGGTGGAGAGGCTTGTGTGCCTCAGTGATGTAGGTAGCCCTACCATAGGTGCAACCACAACAGAGGGCTATCTGTTGAGAACCCAGACAAACATATGGTTCCTGAAGAGGGGCAGCAGCCTCTTCAATAGTTGCAGGGGCAACAGTCTGGATGATTGACTGATCTGGCCTTGTAACATTAACCAAATCGGCCTTGCTGTGCTGGTACTGCGAACGGCTGAAAGCAAAAGGAAACTACAGCCATAACTTTTTCTGAGGGCATGCTGCTTTACTGTATGGTTAAATGATGATAGCATCCTCTTGGGTAAAATATTCTGGATGTAAAATAGTCCACCATTCACATCTCCAGGCAGGAACTACTCAGGATGACATCATTATCAGGCGAAACAAAACTGGCGTTCTCCGGATCAGAGCATGGAATGTCAGATCCCTTAATCGGACAGGTAGGTTAGAAAATTTAAAAAGGGAAATGGATAGCCTGAAGTTGGATATAGTGGGAACTATTGAAGTTCGGTGGCACGAGGGACAAGACTTCTGGTCAGGTGAATACAGGGTTATAAGTACAAAATCAAATAGGGATAATGCAGGAGTAGGTTTAATAATGAATAAAAAAATAAGAGTGCAGATAAGTTACTATGAATGGCCGGCCTAATGAATGCATTATTGTAGCCAACATTGACATGAAACCCGCGCATACTACAGTAGTACAAGTTTATATGCCAACAAGTTCTGCAGATGATGAAGAGATTGAAGAAATGTATGATGTGATAAAATAAATTATTCTGACGGTTAAGGGAGACTAAAATTTAGTAGTCATGGGGGACTCGAATTCGATAGTAGGAAAAGGAAGAGAAAGAAAACTAGTAGGTGAATGTGGACTGGGGGAAGGAATGAAAGAGGAAGCCGCCTGGTAGAATTTTGCACAGAGGACAACTTAATCATAGCTAACACTTGGTTTAAGAATCATGAAAGAAGGTTGTGTAAGTGGAAGAGGCCTGGAGACAGTGGAAGGTTTCAAATATATTGTATAATGGTAAGAAAGAGATTTAGGAACCAGGTTTTAAATTGTAAGACATTTCCAGGGGCAGATGTGAACACTGACCACAATTTATTGGTTATGAACTGTAGATTAAAACTGAAGAAACTGCAAAAAGGTAGGAGTTTAAGAAGGTGAGACCTGGATAAACTAAAAGAACCAGAGGTTGTAGAGAGTTTCAGAGAGAGAATTAGGGAACGATTGACAAGAACAGGGGAAAGAAATACAATAAAATAAGAATGGGTAGCTTTGAAATAGTGAAGGCAACAGAGGATCAAGGAGGTAAAAGGATTAATGCTAGTAGAAATCCTTGGGTAACAGAAGAGGTACTGAATTTAACTGATGAAAGGAGAAAATATAAAAATGCAGTAAATGAAGCAGTCAGAAAGGAATACAAACATCTCAAAAATGAAATCGTCAGGAAGTGGAAAATGGCTAAGCAGGGATGGATAGAAGACAAATGTAAAGATGTAAAGCATATATCACTAGGGGCAAGATAGATACCGTCTACAGGAAAATTAAATAGATCTTTGCTGAAAAGAGAACCACCTGTATGAATATCAAGAACTCAGATGGAAAACCAGTCCTAAGCAAAGAAGGGAAAGCAGAAAGGTGGAAGGAGTATATAGAGGGTCTATACTTGGCGATGTACTGGAGGGCAATTTTATAGAAATAGAAGAGAATGTAGATGAAGATGAAATGGGAGACATGATATTGTGTGAAGAACTTCACAGAGCACTGAAAGACCTACATCGAAACAAGGCCCCGGAATAAGACAACATTGCATTATAACTACTGAAAGCCATGGATGAGCCAGCCATGACAACACTCTTCCATTTGGAGAGCAAGATGTATGAGACAGGTGAAATACCCTTAGACTTCAAGAAGAATATAATAATTCCAATCCCAAAGAAAGCAGGTATCAACAGGTGTGAAAATTATTGAACTATCAGTTTAATATATAATTGCTGCAAAACTAACATGAATTCTATACAGACAAATGGAAAAACTAGTAGAAGCTGACCTCTAGGTATACCAGTTTTGATTTTGTAGATATGTTGGAACACACGAGACAATACTGACCCTATGACTTATCTTAGAAGATAGGTTAAGGAAAGGCAAACCTACGTTTCTAGCATTTGTAGACTTAGAGAAAGCTTTTGACAATGTTGACTGGAATACTCTCTTTCAAATTGTGAAGGTGGCAGGGGTAAAATACAGGGAGCGAAAGACAGTTTACAATTTGTAGAGAAACCAGAATGCAGTTATAAGATATGAGGACCTTGAAAGGGAAACAGTGGTTGGGAAGGGAGTGAGACAGGGTTGTAGCCTCTCCCCGACGCTATTCAATCTGTATATTGAGCAAGCAGTAAAGGAAACAAAAGAAAAGTTCGGAGTAGGTATTAAAATCCATGGAGAAGAAATAAAAACTTTGAGGTTTGTCAAAGACATTGTAAGTCTCTCAGAGACAGCAAATGACTTGGATGAGCAGTTGAACAGAATGAACAGTGTCTTGAAACGAGGATATAAGATGAACATCAACAAAAGCAAAATGGGGATAATGGAATGTAATCGAATTAAATCATGTTATGCTGACGTAATTAGTTTAGGAAATGAGACACATAAAGTAGTAGATGAGTTTTGCTATTTGGGGAGTAAAATAACTGATGATTGTCGATGTAGTGAGGATATAAGATGTAGGCTTGCAGTGGCAAGGAAGGCGTTTCTGAAGAAGAGAAATTTGTTAATGTCAAGTATAGATTTAAGTGTCAGAAAGTTTTTTCTGAAAGTATTTGTGTGGAATGTAGCCTTGTATGGAAGTGGAATATGGTCGATAAATAGTTTGGACAGGAGAGGAACAGAAGCTTTCGAAATGTGGTCGTACAGACGAATGCTGAAGATTAGATAGGTAGATCTCGTAACTAATGAGCAGGTACTGATTAGAATTGGGGAGAAAAGGACTTTGTGGCACAACCTGAATAAAATAAGGGATTTTTTGGTAGGACACATTCTGAGGCATCAAGGGATCACCAATTTAGTATTGGAGGAAAGTGTGGAGGGTAAAAATTGTAGAGGGAGACCAAGAGATGAATACACTAAGAAGATTCAGTAGGATGTAGGTTTTAGTAGTTACTCGAAGATGAAGAGGCTTGCACAAGATAGGGTAGCATGGAGAGCTACATCAAACCAGTCTCTGGACTGAAGATCACAACAAGAACAGATGAAAACATAGGAACACAAAACACTCATCCTCACTCAAAAGTCATCAGACTATTTAATACTACCCATTGTACACCAACACTGACAATGCAATTCAAATCCACAACACCTACTGAAATTATAAAGATCATCACATCCCTATTAAGCATAATCTCTTCTGGGTACAATGATATCAACCAGTGGATTAAAATTATGTGGTGACTTAATCAGCTATGTATTGTGCTATTCATGTAACCATTTGATGAAAACTGGGGTATTTCCTAATAGATTAAGACATGCAACAGTGATTCCAATATGCAAAGGTGGTGAGAGACATGCAATATTTAACTATCAGTATATCACCCTGTTGTCAGTTTTTTTCAAAAATATTTGAGACCGTAGTGTACAATATGCTACATGAACACTAAACACAAAAAGGATCACTGACAGCATTCCAGTTTGGCTTTTGCAAAGGGCTTTCCACAGAGCAGGCAATATTCAGTCTCATAACAGAAATTCTAGATGAACTGAACTGTAGAAGGTATCCCGTAGGGATTTTTTGTGAGCTGATTAAACATTTCAACAGTGTCAAACATTACACGTTAGTACAAAAAAAAAACCACATTATGGCATCAAATACCAACCACTAGCATCACTGGAATCCTACTTACATAACAGGAAACAAAAAGTTGCACTAAACAGGTGCAGGTGAAACCATAAAATCAGTGTTGGAAACGGTGTTCCCCAAGACTCAATTCTTGAACCTCGGATCTTCTTAGTGTAAATTAATCACCTACCAGCACAGTAAATAACAATTGAAATATAGTCATGTTTTCTGATGATATGAGTATCTCAATCAAGGATGTGAAATCCTCAATTCAGGGTACAACTGAAACAATAACTCAACAAGTAGGCAAATGGTTAGCAGCAAACAATCCATCATTAACCTCCTCAAAAAACAAATTTAATGCAGATTCAAATGGCAAATAACTTGAAATAGACATAAATAATGAGACAATAAATGAAACTTAACATATAAGATTTCTTGAAATATAAATAGATAATAAATTAACATGGAGCAAATATATTGATTACTTGCTCAAGAAAGTAAGCTCAGCATGTTTTGAACTAACAATTATTTTCCCCTATTGGTGACAGGGAAACGGTTTTCTCTTATTTTGTGTATTTACATTCTCTGATCTTGTATGGTCTAATACTTTGGGGAAATGTTGCAAAAGTGGAAAAAGTTTTCAAAACACTAAAAAGCTGTGAGGATTATCTGTATAGTTTCAAATTGGACTTCCTGTAGGTACCTATTCAAGATACTTAGGCTATTGTCACTCATGAGTCAATATATGTACTCATTGATGATATCTGTAATCAACAACAATTTTTTCGAAACTGATTATGATATTCACAATCGGCACAAAAGGTAGTAGCAAAGCCTTCACAATGACTGAATTGCTCTCAGTGTATTACGAAAAAGAGTTATCCAGGCTGGAATAAGAATTTAGAATAAATTCCCACTGAATATAAAAAAGGGCATTAGCAACCTTCACATATTCAAGAGGAAACTGGAACAGTTCCTCATAAAGCATATTGCATATAATTTAAAAGAAGTTTTAGAGTTATAAGATTTACATGAGACATATTATATTGTAAATGATGTAACTTGTATGGCAATGTTTGTAATATTGAACATCTTGTATCCACATTGTCTACAGCATAATTGTTTTATAAACACTAAATGTAATATTGTACATCTTGTATCTATAGTGTTTACAGTACTGTTTGTTTTCCTTCTATTTTAGCCCTTACAGTATTGTATTCATTGACTTGTCATATATTACAGTACAAGCTTTGTACAAAATGTAATTTTACAGTATCAAATAAACATTAATTAATCACTCACATATTGTAGCTAGCCAAGCTACTACCATGACTCTTTCAGATCTGAAAACTGCCTTCTTGAGGGACCAAAAAATGTTTCTAAGGGACTTGTCCATAATCCATATATGTAGGTTGTAAGAAATAGACATTTTTAGTGTGGTATAGTATCTAAATCATTATTTCTATTGTTTGTGAAGTATTCAACTGGTGTAAACATTATCTTCTCATGTCTTGTCACATAGATAAAAATTACTAGATAGAATTAGAAGTTAGCTGCTAGAGCAATTGTTGCAGTATAAAATACGGTATCTGAAAGTATGCCTTCCTCAATATTTCAATGCAGATAAACAGTTTATATTTACAATTCACAAAGAGACTTAAGGGTTTGCCAGTACTTAACTTAAGGGGGCACAATGCCAAAAGTGGCCATATAAAACATGTATCAACAAGAAAAGAGTACTGCTGGCCTTTATTACTGTAGGTTTATCCTTCAGGGATGGAGAAAGAGGATACGTTAGGTGATGTGGGAACTGAGGAGGACAGATCAATCAACATCAAGGTTGCCAAGAATGTCATGAGCTGAAAGAAGAAAGTAAAGCCTCCCTAAGACCTTATGCATCATGAGTTCCATCTTATTTACAGGTCTTTCTCAGACAGATATAATGTCACATAAACTGCAATCCACATTTGTATAAACCATACAAGTAATATTGGTATGATATGCAAACAAACCAATTTTTCCCACTATTCAACACAAAATTTATCTTTCTATAACCCTATCTGCATAAAATGAACATGTCACAGTGCTGCAAATGGATGGTACTGATATCTGTATATAATCTCATGAATATAATAGAGGGAAACATTCCACGTGGGAAAAATATATCTAAAAACAAAGATGACGTAAGTTACCAAATGAAGGCGTTGGTATGTTGATAGAGACACTAACAAACACAAACACACACACAAAATTCAAGCTTTCGCAACCCATGGTTGCTTCATCAGGAAAGAGGGAAGGTGAGGGAAAGATGAAAGGATGTGGGTTTTAAGGGAGAGGGTAAGGAGTCATTCCAATCCCGGGAGCGGAAAGACTTACCTTAAGGGGAAAAGGGACAGGTATACACTCGCACATACACACACACGTATCCATCTGCACATATACAGACACAAGCAGTGTTCCATGCTCCCTGTCTCTATGACAATAAATCTCCAACACCCCCTACAAGTTAAGGTAGAGGGCCACATGTCTATGCTTCACTGAATATTTCCAACTATATGTTTGGTAAGAGTCACAGAATATGAAAAGGAAACAGTCGTTGAGAAAGGAGTGAGACAGGTTAATATCATATCCCCATTGATATTCAACCTGCACATTAAGCAAGCTGTGAAGAAAATCAAGGAGAAACTGGGAAACAAGAATTAAAGTTCAGAGAGAAGAAATAAAAAAGTTGACATTTGCTGATGACATTATAATTATGTCACAGATGGCAAAGGACTTGAAAGAGCAGTTGAATGGAGTGGATACTGTCTTGAAAAAAGACGAAAAGGTGAACATCAACAAAAGTAAAACAAGGGGAATGGAATGTTCTCACACTAAGTTGGGGGATTCAGAGAAAATTAGGTTAGAAAATGAGACACTAAACTTGTTATTGACTCTTACCATTTAGGCAGTTAAATAACTGAAAATTTCTGAAGCATAGAAAATGTAAAATGTAGACACAAAATAGCTAGAAAAGCACTTCTGAAGAAAAGGAGTCTGTTAACATCAAATACAAATTTGAGTGTTATAAAGATTTTCCTTTTGCTGGAGTCTTGTTTGAGCTATTATAAATTTTTATGCTGCCTTCCTTATACACATTTACTGTTACCACTTGTCTCACTATACTGTATTAAGTCCTTTAAAAAAAAATTCATCATCATCAAGTGGCAACTACAATTTCCTGTTCAACGTAACCTGAAAATAGACCTGTTTGTATCAATTTGGATGACCTGAACATTCAGTGATGATGGAATCTATATGTGCAGGCTTCTGAAAAATCCCAGATTTATACCTGCCATTTTTCTAGGAAATAGGTATAGAAAGTGAGTTTTTTCTTTTTTTTTTTTTAACTCCACGGCATATTTTAGTAGAGGTGAATTTCATCTTCTTGATGAAAAATTCTACTATTAAATTTAAAATAGTGTGAAACAAAACATTTGTGTAGCCATGAATACCTAATTTAATATTTAATCACACAGCTAGTTTCAGTTGTTATAATAACAAGTTAGGATGTATATTTGTCACTACTTTATTTTCATTTTTTATTTCAATAGCTGTACAACCGAAATGAAGAGTCAGGTCAGTTTTTAAAGTATACTCATGTGTTTTCTAAACAGTTTATTACCTATAAGTGTGACACACACTATGAAGCATACCACCTGCCTTGACAACATATGACTACCAGCTAACCCAGACATGCTTCACAATTGCTAAATATGTATGGGAATTGGATCTATCTACTAATCATTGGTATATGGGTTGTGAGAGATCTCTCCTGCTGTTGTATGTAATTGTAGTCTGACATTTGGATATCTCTACTCAAAAATAAAAATAATTCACGGAAAATATACAGTGTGTTCATAACTATTTACCCTGATTACAAGATTACATATTAATTATATTTATGAGGGTAATGTTTGTCTTTTGTTACAGGTCTACTACGAAACCCATGAAGCTTTTGTACAGCTGTCTTTCATTCAACACTTTCCCCACAAGCACTGTGTGTGAGCTATATCATGAAAATGGCTTTCCCACAGGAGAATGCTCATTGCATTGTGTGGCTAGCAGAAATCAAATGACCCACTACTGTACATTGAAAGTTTGTATCCCATTTTCAAAAGAAAGCACCTGATGTTACATTAATCGGAATATGGATGAAAACTTTTTTATCAACAGGGTCAGTTGAGAAATGGACAAGCAGTGGCAGACCATCTGTTTTAGAGGAGAATGTGCAGGCAATTTAAAATGCATAGGCAAGGTTGCCAAAGAAATACACTCCTGGAAATTGAAATAAGAACACCGTGGATTCATTGTCCCAGGAAGGGGAAACTTTATTGACACATTCCTGGGGTCAGATACATCACATGATCACACTGACAGAACCACAGGCATATAGACACAGGCAACAGACCATGCACAATGTCGGCACTAGTACAGTGTATATCCACCTTTCGCAGCAATGCAGGCTGCTATTCTCCCATGGAGACGATCGTAGAGATGCTGGATGTAGTCCTGTGGAACGGCTTGCCATGCCATTTCCACCTGGCGCCTCAGTTGGACCAGCGTTCGTGCTGGACGTGCAGACCACGTGAGACGACACTTCATCCAGTCCCAAACATGCTCAATGGGGGACAGATCCGGAGATCTTGCTGGCCAGGGTAGTTGACTTACACCTTCTAGAGCACGTTGGGTGGCACGGGATACATGCGGACGTGCATTGTCCTGTTGGAACAGCAAGTTCCCTTGCCGGTCTGGGAATGGTAGAACGATGGGTTCGATGACGGTTTGGATGTACCGTGCACTATTCAGTGTCCCCTCGACGATCACCAGTGGTGTACGGCCAGTGTAGGAGATCGCTCCCCACACCATGATGCCGGGTGTTGGCCCTGTGTGCCTCGGTCGTATGCAGTCCTGATTGTGGCGCTCACCTGCACGGCGCCAGACACGCATACGACCATCATTGGCACCAAGGCAGAAGCGACTCTCATCGCTGAAGACGACACGTCTCCATTCGTCCCTCCATTCACGCCTTTCGCGACACCACTGGAGGCGTGAGCGGAAGACGGCCTAACGGTGTGCGGGACCGTAGCCCAGCTTCATGGAGACGGTTGCGAATGGTCCTCGCCGATACCCCAGGAGCAACAGTGTCCCTAATTTGCTGGGAAGTGGCGGTGCGGTCCCCTACGGCACTGCGTAGGATCCTACGGTCTTGGTGTGCATCCGTGCATCGCTGCGGTCCGGTCCCAGGTCGACGGGCACGTGCACCTTCCGCCGACCACTGGCGACAACATCGATGTACTGTGGAGACCTCACGCCCCACATGTTGAGCAATTCGGCGGTACGTCCACCCAGCCTCCCGCATGCCCACTATACACCCTCGCTCAAAGTCCATCAACTGCACATATGGTTCACGTCCACGCTGTCGCAGCATGCTACCAGTGTTAAAGACTGCGATAGAGCTCCGTATGCCACGGCAAACTGGCTGACACTGACGGCGGCGGTGCACAAATGCTGCGCAGCTAGCGCCATTCGACAGCCAACACCACAGTTCCTGGTGTGTCCGCTGTGCCGTGCGTGTGATCATTGCTTGTACAGCCCTCTCGCAGTGTCCGGAGCAAGTATGGTGGGTCTGACACACCAGTGTCAATGTGTTCTTTTTTCCATTTCCAGGAGTGTAGATTAGACAAGCTATGTGTGACCTCAAAGTGCCAGAGAGTACAGTGCATAAAATGGTTTACAAAATTCCCAAATTGTATGTGTACAAGGTCCAAATTGTTCAGACATTACAATGAAATGATCACCCAAAACGTGAAAAATTTGCAGTGGACATGGTGAACTGTTTGGATGAGGCCAATGATTTCTTGAAAGATGTTTGTTTTTCCAATGAGGTTACATTTCATGTTTGTGGTTAAGTTAATTGCCATAATGTCCAGATCTGGCGGTCATAAAATCTTCATGTCATACAAAAACGTAGTGGGACTGTCCAAAGGTTAATGTGTGGTGTGGGTTAATGTGTGATTGAGTGGTTGGTTCTATTTTCTTCCTTCAAAGCAATATAAGTGATTTACCTAGAATATTGCTGAACTGCGTACTTCCCCAGCTACAGGACATGCAAGGCACTATCATCTGTCAAACAATGGAAAATCCAGGATGGAATGTAACAATTTTATGAAAAGGAAAGTTGCCACTCACCATATAGTGGAGATGCATAGCCACAGATAGGCAGAACAAAAAGACTGTCACAAATAAAGCTTTCAACCTGTATGGCCTTCGTCAAAAATAGATACACACACACACACACACACACACACACACACACACACACACACACAAACGCATGACTGCAGTCTCAGGCGACCTGAGGCCACACTTGAGGCTCACACGTAAGCAAGCCTCATTTGTAAAAAACACATACAGGGAAATTCAGCTGTAATGTTACTCATTGTAGCAACCATTCAACAAATTCTGGACTCACAGCTTGTATCTTTTATTGCTAGAAAGGATGTACACCAATCTCATGAATGACATTCCAGACATGATGCCAGTCCACTCGAAGTTCATGAGCGATTTGTCTGGTAATTGTCATTGGATCTTGCTCCATGTGATGTAACACATCTTTGTCAAACTAAACTGTACAGACAGTGTTTCTCCTGCCTACACCATGGTTATTAGCTTGCAAAGGTTCTGTATTTGTCATACATCTATCAACTGACTCAAAAATATTTTTCTGAGTCAGCCTGCAATTTGGATAATGTTCCTGGTAAACCCTATGACCCACCCTTGCGTTGCTGTTAGTAGCACCATAAGCCAAGTGCATGTCACTTAGCTCATTCCATGTGAAACCATAATCTGTGTTGCTGCTTCACAACACTCTCTCACTACTTTAGTTGGACCATTATACCTTATGAATATGATGAAAGGGTGCTTAAAACCAATGTTCTGCATTGCAGATCTGTCCCACCTAGCACCAATGAGTAGAGTGCAGTTTGTTTACATATGGCAAACATAAACCAGTGTCAGACTTGAAGACCGTAATATGTAATATATATTTTAAAAATAATATCTAGTCTATGTTCATCTGAATATTTGCTAGAGCATCAGGTAAAAATTTGAAGTGAGTCAATCAACAACTTCTCAAGATTTTGTAATAATGTTAAAGGATGTCCCACGAGGAATTGTCAATATTCAGAGATATGGCAGGAACGATCATTCAAAGCAAAAAAGTCTTTTAAACATGGGCTGTAAATTTAATATCTCTAGAGCTACAACCACCACTTCATCTTTGATATCATGAAACAAATCCCATACTACAAAATCTTTGTTTTCCGTGTGTTGGGAGAAGGTAGTATGGTTCAAAACAAGACAAAATTGTATAACAAACATGGGCTGTAAGCTGCATACCTTAGGAGATATGAGCACTTGCTTAATACAAGAGATTTGTTCCACAGTAGCAAAGATGAAAAATTGCCTGTAGCTCTTAAGATATGCACTTTAGATCCCATGTTTATTAGAAATTTTTGCTTCAGGTGATGCTTGCTGTCATATCCATGAATATTGACCATTCCTATTAGGGCACCCCATCTAGATCCATGCATCCATCTGCAACATGCTCAAATTGTGACATGTTCATGGTGCACTGTAAAGGTTACAACAGAATAAATTTTGTAAAGAACAGGGGGAAAATGGTATAACTGCACATTGTACCTACATTAATTGCAGAGGCAATACAAATGTGAACTGCAGTTTATTATATTTTTTGTGATGATGTCATTAACTGTAGTTTTCCTCTTTCATTACCTGTAACAGATCTGAGGATGGCTAACGTCAAAACTGGTAATCATAATAAGGTGCACACGCTATCAAGGACTATAAAAAACTGTCGTAAAAGTTATTCACTGTTGCCAGTGAATTGTTCTTTCTCCTTTGTTTCCTATCTCCCATAACATTTTCCTCTTCTCTCTCCCTGATTAATCAATATGTGACTGAGAAACTTAGGGATAGTGTTTTTAATTTATTCTCAATTGTTTCTGTCAGTTGTAGAAAAAGTTGCCTCTCCTGAAGGTAAGTTCTGGCCAGCCCATTGTCTCTCTGTGAAATCAGTAATTTTTTGTGATAATTTCATTACTTGTTTTTACATAATGTGGGATGTGATATTTTAACCACTCCCCTTATTGGTCTGAGCATTGTATAATGAAGAATATGAAGCTATTTAATATAAAACTGTAATTTCAGTTTCATTCCACCTGAGACTGAAGTTTGCACTTTCCATTTCAACACTGTCACCAAGGAAGACCTGAAGTCTATTAGAAAAGTTTCAAGAACCAGATAATATTCTTCTTGGATGTGCAGCTGGATCATAACGTCATCTTGACACAATATTTCAGCAGTCCAACTGGCCACCATCTTCAGGTGAGAATGCTGGTACACAATCTCGCTGGAACTTTCTGTCGAGCTTGTGTACCAGCACTCTCACCTGAAGATGGCGGCTAGTTGGACCACTGAAATATTGTGTGAAGATGATATTATGATCCGGCTGCACACCCAAGAAGAATATTATCCATTATTACTCCTGGAAAGCCTTCGGAGTCGCATTTCAAGAACTAGCTTTGAATGAGTACTCTAGGGATATACTACAGCCCTCCATGTATTCCTCATATAGGGATAGTGAGGATGAGATGCACACAAGGCATTACAACAGTCATTCTTCCATAATTTTAAATGTGATAGGGCCTGCAGCTGCGATGAATTTTTTGAAAGATTTCATTATGCCTTCAGCTGCCATTCCTTTTATTTCTAGTACAGTTTTGGCCTCAGGCCATTTTCAAGGGTCTAAAATGAAAGCATTATACACTGGATGCATTAGTGACACTTGTGATTTAGATGCAGGAACAAGTCATATCTGCAGATATTCTAGGCACATTATAACTTAGTTTATGGATTATTTTTTATGCCGTGTATGTTGTCGATCCTATGACTCCATGTTATGCTCATAATATAAATCTGAGATGTTTTACAGTATCTGAAAATGGCCTAAGGCCGAAACTGTACAATTGTACTTGAAATAAAAAGAATGGCACCTGAAGGCATCATGAAATCTTTCAAAAAAGTCATTGTTCCCATGCTCCATATATGAATGAAACAGGAAGAGACCCAAATAACTGGTACAATGGGACATACCCTCTGCCATACACCTCACGGTGGTCTGCAGAGTATAGATGTAGATGTAGAAGTTTTTATTTAGCCATCAGAGTGAAACACAGATTCCATCCTAAAAACCTTTAAATTATGCCGGATGGGTCCTTAACCTCTCAATAACATCTTAAAAATGTTGGTCAGCAACTGAAGACATGAAATAATATTATTAGAAAATTTGCTGATAGATCTTGGGGTCTGCATCCACACTGTGATCACCAGCAACACCAACAGTCTACTCCAGTGCACCATACTGTGTTAGAGTCTGGCAAGGAAGTCATCAAACAAGCAAGTTAGAAACTTTGTGTATAACCAGCAGTAAACTAAGATCTACTCTGATGCCAAGGCTCTCCATCATCAGTAACATGACTTCACTAAAGCTAAGATGACAAGAAACAACTATTAAAGAATGGGAAAATATACTACAGACAGACCACACAAAAAATTTATTTATTCACAGTGTTGTAGTGGGTTTACCAAATACATGCTTGAAATCAAAGAAGCCAGTATGGAACTACAACTATGTAAGAGTAGTGGATACCTTTAACCTAACACACACATGGAAAAATGACTAAGAGAAGGCAGTTAGTAATCACCATCTCATAACTGATTCCTCCTAAACACTATAAGGGTTCAACCTCTATATGAAGCAGCCACACAAGATGCAAGGCCATGTTTTATGAATGGGGACTTGTGGAAAGCCAAGTAGTGACTGCAGAGCACCCAAGCAGACTCTGGTCCATATCATGAAAGTATGCACTGCCAACAGCTAGTCTCACATACTGCATACATTAATTCTATGTGTTGTGTTTCTTATGTGCTACATACTACATCCTTTAAAATTTTTATTTTGGCTGGAGCCACAGTCATTGAATTTTTTGAATGATGCTGTGAAACATTATTAAGGGAACTGAGGCTTTCTCTAAAGTTTTTGGTTAGATCAGGAGATGAGCCTGGTGGGTGATGAGAAGATCAAATTACCGTTTTATGCTGCCATCCCTGATACTGAGTCTTGCCCAAACAGTCTCATGTGCTGCTTCAATTTCTATCTCGGTGGACATGACTTTCTCATACACGGTGACAAATACACCATCTCCATTTCCCATTAGACTATCCTTTTGACATACACTTAAATTTTCCCCAAAAATTTCACTGTTTTCAATTTCAGGTTTCAACCAGCTTTCTGTACCTAGTATTATGAGAGCTTCAATGCTTTTCAGGAGCACTTCAAACTCTGGGACTTTGTTGCAAATGTTTCAGCATTTAATCACAAGAATTTTAATACCCACACCTGTGGAGGCGTTTCTGTGAACCTTCATACTGATACTTCTGGGTTTCCTACAGCTGTCATTATCTGGATTGGATGGAGAGTCACATAATCTAAAAAACCCTTGTGTGCACTCCACACACAGTCAGGTACCTTGGTGGCAGCCCCTGCAATGTTCTGCACACCTGACACATTTAGGGGCACCCTACAGTTCCTCATTCTATGGCACAAGTCCCAGAAGTCACAGCCTATCTTGTCACAGATCTTTCAAGGGTCTTTGGTTCAGTCCTTCCACTTGACTCAGAACCAAGGGCCACAATCTGTTCAGGGGGCAATGCTGCAAATTGTGGGCTTTGTTGAAACTCCTTGTGCCAGGCTGTTCTTCTCAACCTTCTTTCCCAGTCACTGGAAGTATGACCTCAGAGAACAGATTACAGGCATTATTTGTTCCAACATTTGCCACAATCTACAGTTGTTTGCACCCTGTTCCCTCAGTGGCTGCCATCATTCACCATATGTTTCAATTGCTGATCATTAATAGACCCTACTCTTCTATGTTTTCCTCCTCTTCATACCAGACAAAACAGGTTTCCCCAAGACAGGTGAAGTGAGTCCCACTGCTTTAGTTTCAGTTTCAGCAAAAGACAGCACCTCGAACTTGTCAATAATAGGTATAATATCCTGAGTCCTCCCTGATCCATGTAAATAAACACTGTACAGGATGCTTACCTCTACTATTGAAATGGCACTCACAGTCTAGTGGATGAGTAATGACAGAGGGCATACTCTCCACAGAGAAGACAAAATCCACAGGAGAGGACAGTACTTGAGGTACCTTTGGTACCGGTACCACTGTAGCAGCAGCAGCCAATTATTTGACAGTAGTCAGAGGGATTTCCATTTGCTTACGAATGTCAACCATCTCATCCCGTGTTCAAGAGCAGCATTCGCAGTGGGGCTGCATTTTGGCTGGTGCATTGTATTACAGGACAGTGAACAAATAACTTCAAACTAATCCTGCTGATTATCTTTCATGCCTGTTGAGCCAAAAAACTACTAATTCCCTTTAAAAACTGAAGCAAATATGACAAAATGAGATTTCTATTAAAGCAACAGAAAAACCTGGGGTAAAAATTACTAATTTCTTAAAACTTTTTGAGGTAAATTTTAGTTATTAGGAAACTCAAAAATATAGTTAATTTACAATAAACATATATAATATATAGGCCTACACCTCTTTAAGGGAAAACTAGATGTAGCACAATGTATTCGTTAGAACATCTGCTACAGTAACTAAATCACAAATGCCAATCTACTACAAATTAGATTATGTACAGGACAAGCAACTTCGAAATATTCTCAAGAATGCACTTTTTATGCTGATATACAATGAAATATGTGGTGATCTATTCTTTGGCAGTAACTGTGAAACACAAATGCTGATTTGCTACAAAATTAGTTATCCAAGAACACTTGTACTGGTAAGTTACAGAAATGTACACTCCTGGAAATTGAAATAAGAACACCGTGAATTCATTGTCCCAGGAAGGGGAAACTTTATTGACACATTCCTGGGGTCAGATACATCACATGATCACACTGACAGAACCACAGGCACATAGACACAGGCAACAGACCATGCACAATGTCGGCACTAGTGCAGTGTATATCCACCTTTCGCAGCAATGCAGGCTGCTATTCTCCCATGGAGACGATCGTAGAGATGCTGGATGTAGTCCTGTGGAACGGCTTGCCATGCCATTTCCACCTGGCGTCTCAGTTGGACCAGCGTTCCTGCTGGACGTGCAGACCGCGTGAGACGACGCTTCATCCAGTCCCAAACATGCTCAATGCGGGACAGATCCGGAGATCTTGCTGGCCAGGGTAGTTGACTTACACCTTCTAGAGCACGTTGGGTGGCACGGGGTACATGCGGACGTGCATTGTCCTGTTGGAACAGCAAGTTCCCTTGCCAGTCGAGGAATGGTAGAACGATGGGTTCGATGATGGTTTGGATGTACCGTGCACTATTCAGTGTCCCCTCGACGATCACCAGTGGTGTACGGCCAGTGTAGGAGATCGCTCCCCACACCATGATGCCGGGTGTTGGCCCTGTGTGCCTCGGTCGTATGCAGTCCTGATTGTGGCGCTCACCTGCACGGCGCCAAACACGCATACGACCATCATTGGCACCAAGGCAGAAGCGACTCTCATCGCTGAAGACGACACGTCTCCATTCGTCCCTCCATTCACGCCTGTCGCGACACCACTGGAGGCGGGCTGCACGATGTTGGGGCGTGAGCGGAAGACGGCCTAACGGTGTGCGGGACCGTAGCCCAGCTTCATGGAGACGGTTGCGAATGGTCCTCGCCGATACCCCAGGAGCAACAGTGTCCCTAATTTGCTGGGAAGTGGCGGTGCGGTCCCCTACGGCAGTGCGTAGGATCCTACGGTCTTGGCGTGCATCCGTGCGTCGCTGCGGTCCGGTCCCAGGTCGACGGGCACGTGCACCTTCCGCCGACCACTGGCGACAACATCGATGTACTGTGGAGACCTCACGCCCCACGTGTTGAGCAATTCAGCGGTACGTCCACCCGGCCTCCCGCATGCCCACTATAGGCCCTCGCTCAAAGTCCGTCAACTGCACATACGGTTCACGTCCACGTTGTCGCGGCATGCCACCAGTGTTAAAGACTGCGATGGAGCTCCGTATGCCACGGCAAACTGGCTGACACTGACGGCGGCGGTGCACAAATGCTGCACAGCTAGCGCCATTTGACGGCCAACACCGCGGTTCCTGGTGTGTCCGCTGTGCCGTGCGTGTGATCATTGGTTGTACAGCCCTCTCGCAGTGTACGGAGCAAGTATGGTGGGTCTGACACACCGGTGTCAATATGTTCTTTTTTCCATTTCCAGGAGTGTAGTTTTTGCAGTCCTCAAAAACTTCTAAAAACTAATCTATTTCTCATCTAATTATACAATGAAATTAGAGAACAATTGTTCTGAACAAGGTGGGTCTACTGTTCTCAAAAATTTTAAAAGAAAACAAATAAATTAAAGCCTACAATTGGCGATAACAGCAAGTGTTTACATGGCACTCGCAAATGTTCAGATTTCACTATATATTTCACAATACCGATGGGTGTTGATACAATAAATGAAAGATTAAGAAGAAGTTATATGAACAGTAAAATATGTGAATCTATAATTTCGAATTAGCACATGAGGTCTCTCACAAAAGAAAATTCTGAAGTTGACTTTTACATACATATAAATAAACATGCTAAGCATATAGATTTCTTACTTAGCTGTTTCTGTGCCAGCTTCTACACTGGTGTGTCAAATACAAACATTGCAGCATGAGTTCCTCAGTCAAAATATCAAAAAATATTCAGCATCCACAGAGCAAATCTTCTGCCTGTTGCAGCAAACAATGCCAGGTCACCCTTCTCTTCATTTCCTCTATATCAGCATCATACTGGGTTGGCAAATTTAAGGTACTTTAAGGAACTTCTCCACTATGTCTTTTCACTATCCTTCTTCTATAACTCTTTTGCTCCAGTCCAATTTTTTCTCCTCTTAAACTTGCCTTTATTTAGTGAGTCCATCTTGTTCTTGGTCTATCTCCCGCTCTCAAACATTGTCTCCAGCATTCATTTTGGAATTCTTCCAGCTTCCATTCTCTTTACATATACAAACCATTTTAACCTGCTACACTACTTTCTTCTTGTTTGTATCTACATGATTACTCTGCAGTTTATGAATAAGTGCTTGGCAGAGACCGGCCGCGGTGGTCTTGCGGTTCTAGGTGCTTCAGTCCGGAACAGCGGGACTGCTACGGTCGCAGGTTCGAAACCTGCCTCGGGCATGGATGTGTGTGATGTCTTTAGGTTTATTAGGTTTAAGTAGTTCTAAGTTCTAGGGGACTGATGACCTAAGATGTTAAGTCTCATGGTGCTCAGAGCCATTTGAACCATTTTTGCTTGGCAGAGGGTTCATTGAGCCACATTTGAGCAATTTCTCTACCGTTACACTCTCAAACAGTGCAAGGGTTGCATGAACAATTAAATCTTTCCCTTTGACCTCTGACTTCTCCCTATGTAGGTGGATGACAACAAAATATTGTCAGAGGCGGAGGAGAAATTTGGTGACAGAAATTTCATGAGAAGATTATGGCGTAATGAAAAAGCCTTTGCGTTAATTAATTCCAGTTCAATTCATGTATCATATCCAAGGCACTCTCTCCTCTATTTTGCAGTAATACAAAATTAGTTGCTCTTCTTTAAACATTTCCAATGTCCTCTGTCAGTCCTACCTGATGCAGATCCCACACCACACAGCAATACTAAAGCAATGGTGGACAGGCCTAGAACAGACAGTCTCTTAAGTAGGCCTGTGGCATTTTCTAAGAGTTCTGGCAATAAATTGCTATCTTTGGTTCACTTTCCCCATAACATTGCCTATGTTATCATTCCAATTTAAGTTACTTGCAATTGTAATCCCTAACTATTTAGTTGAATTCAAGCCTTTAGATTTGTGTGATTCATCATGTAATCAAGATTTGGCAGATTCCTTTTAGTACTGATGTGGACAACTTCACTTGCCATAAAGATATCTTGTTCAAGTCATATTGCAATTGGTTTCAGTCATCTGGTGACTTTACAATACAGTAAATGACAGTATCACCAGGAAACAATCTAAGAGGGCTGCTCATATTGTCTCCTAAATTGAATCCAGTCACATAGCTAAGAATGATATTTTCTGAATACATGTTGGCTATTTGCGAATAAACCATTTTCTTCAAAGTAATCAAATATTTTCAAACACAATGTAGGTTCAAAAACCCTGCTTCAAATGGATGTCAGTGAAATGAGTCAGTAATTCAATGGATCACTTCTGTTTACTTTCTTGAGTATTGATGTGCCCTATGCACCTCTCCAAACTTTAGGTATAGCAATGAAAACAATTAGTTATTGACAAAATATTTGGATAGATAAAAAATATACTCAGCAAGCAGTGATACAACTCACACATAAAAGACTGTTGTAATTTGCAAGCTTTCAGAGCCAGAGGCTCCTTCTTCAGGAAGAAGGTTTGAAGGGGAAGGAAGAAGGGTGAAAGAAAAGGATTGGAAAGGTCTAGGAAAAAGGGTAGATTTCAGGAAGTCACCCAGAACTGTGGGTCATGAGAGACTTATCATACGGGGTCTTTCCTTCTCATCCCATACTGTAAGTCTCCACTGACCCGTGGTTCTGGGTGACTTTATGAAAATCTTGCAAATTACAACAGTCTTTTATGTGTGTGTTCTGCCACTCTTTATGTATGGATCTTTTGATGAGTGAGCAATTGTATGTTATTGCCAGGTATGGAGCTATTGTGTCAACATACCCTGAAAAGAATCTAACTGGTATACAATCTGGATCAGAGGCCTCTCATTTACTAACTAATTTAATTTTCTTCAGTACCCTGCGGATATCTACTTCTAAGTTACTCATTCTGGCAGCAGTTCTTGATTTGAATACTGGAATATTTACTTCATCTTGTTTGGTGAAACAAGTTTGATAAACCACATTTTGTAACTCTGCTTTAGTGGCACTGTCATCAGTATACAGGGTCCCAGACTTCCCGTATTTGGAAAGGCCACTGTATGAGCAGTAGTGGCATTACTGACTTGGAAGAGGTATCAATCATTAGTGATGTATGTGCCATTTTCAGCAGGCACAATGGCTTGACTAGGTGAGTATCGTGTGTTTGTTGTGGAGGTGTATATTTGTAATGGTGAGTCTGTGACTGCTACTCACTGACCATTTCTCATTTAGTTGAGCTTGACCGACATGATTCTGTACCTGACAGAAAAGCTATTCAAGTTTGGGTGTCAAACTCTAGAGCGTTGGTTCTGAACCCCAAAGAAAATGTACTGGATGACCTCAGACTGCAACCATACCAGAAAATGTGGCTCATGTGAAAACATCCATCCAGCAATGTCCAAAGTGCTTAGCACTTAAACATGCAGCTAGTCTGGAATTATCTGATGGCCCAATCTGAACATGAACAAAGATGTTCACATACACCCTAATAAAATAATCACTATCCAAGTATGAAATGAGAGTCATTCTGAAACTCGCAGACCTTTGTGAGGGCTTATTCAGAACATTCCCCCGGGCACTGTTTTGATTTATTCTGATGTGATGCACTTCCACTTGTCAGATACTGTAAATAAACAAAGTTTCCACTATTGTGCAGTGCAAAACCCTCAGGAACTTTAATAATGTTTCACAGCTATACTGTAACAGTTTGGTGCACAGTTGCTGAATTAGGTGTGTGGGCCCGCACTTTTTCAGAGGAGAAGGTGTAACGGGAATGGTCATTCACATTGCCACTGTGACATGGTAGTGACTTAAATTAAACCAGTGTGTTGGGGACCGTTAAGAGGGAGCATCTGGTTCCAACAACATGGAGCCACAGCTCCCAGCCCTCGGTGTTCTCTATAAATTTTGAGGGCATTGTTTCCTGGACATCTTCTCTCTTTGAGAGCAGACATTGCCAGGCCCCCAAAGTCACCTCATTTATCACCTGGTGATTCTTTTTCTTTGGGAACACTTAAAGGTTCAAGTGTACAAACGCCGCCTCACAATCCTGAAACCACATCAAGAGGTGATCACCCAGGAAGTGCCTGTCATTCCACTGGAAAGGACAAGAAGAACTTTGGAGCCCTTAAGGGAAAGGCTTCATCAATGTGTCAACAAAGGAGGATGCCATTTGCCAGACATAATTTTTAAAACCTACTAACATAAAATGGCAGAGTATTGGTAGTTCACAACTAAAAGTATTTTCTTTGTATCCTTATTTGTTCATTTGTAACTACCTTTTGAAATATGGGAGGTCATTTTGCCGGACTCTGTATTTCAATTGCTATTGTGCAGTGAAGGTATTGATTTTGTCTTGCCACTGGTATACTTTACATACAACCAGAACCTCTTAGCATTTTGTGCCAGATTTCAAGACAGAGTTTTGTCGAGGAAACTGTTAAAAGCTTCTTGCATTGAGGACCATACTAAATTTCAAGTTTCTGCAGAGCTTCACATATTTTGAGGGTTTTACATTCTTTTAAATTTGGCACACTTTCTCCATTGCTTCTGCGACAGTGTTCTGTTTTTTGTAGCATGGGGGATCAGTACCATCTCTTATTACTTTGGTGTATATCTCTCAATTGCTGTTAATACTATTTCTTTGAATTTAACCCACATCTGGTCTACATTTACACAGACATATTGGAAGGAATGGAGACTGTCTCCTAGGAATGCATCAAGCAAATTTTTATCTGCTTTTTTAAACAGTACTATTTTGAATTCATTTTTGGGTGGATTTAGATATTATGGTATGCAGTCTTGCTATAATGATCTTGTAGTCACTAGTCCCTATACCCATCATCCATCATGATGCTTCCTATTGGCTCATGATTATTTGTTACTAATTGCTCAAGTTTGTTTTCATGACCATTTACACTTTGAGTGGGCTCCTGATCTCATTGTTCAAAATAATTTTCTGATAAAGTATTCAGTGCTATTTTGGACCATGTTTTATGCCTACCACTGATTTTAAACATGTATTTTTGTCTACATATTAAAGGTATATTGAAGTCACCACCAACTAAATTGGTTTGAATGAGGCACCTATTTGAATGAGGCACCTTTTGAAATGAGTCTAAAGTTTAATTTGATCTGTACAGCAACTTTATCATCTGAGTCAAGGAGTCAGCAAAAGGAATCAATTATTTACTTACTCCATTGTCAGTCGTAAGCTGTAACTGTACTAACTCAAAGGAACAATCAGTTTCAATTTCCCTACAGGGTAAACTGCTACTGACAGCAATAAACACTCCACCATCAACTGTATTTAATCTATCCTCTCTGAACATGGCTAAGTCCTTTGTAAAAATTTTGGTTAAATTTATCTCCTGCTTTAGCCCACTTTCCATACCTATAAAGATTTGAGCTTCAGTGTCTCCTATTAGAGCTTGGAGCTCTCGTTTTGTGCCAAGACAGTTATAACAGTTTACAACTACAATACCAGTTGTTGCTAGGTCTGCTCTTCTCCTGTGTTTGCCCTGTGCCCATTTAGACTGATGCCCTAGCATAAAAAACTGCCCTGTACCCTCCACACAGCACCTGCTACTCATGTAACTGCTTCTTATGTGTTTTGAATCCCTGTGATTGTCATTGTCCAAGTCTCTGACACATGTGTCAGTATAGGTGTGAAATATGTCTTGCACAGCACTTCCTTCTCCTTTATTGGAACCGACCTTCCCCAGACTAATCCCCCTCACATACTAGTGAAATGCATTGCTCTGTTGTATCCTGTTGCTAAATTCTGCCTGCTTTCTTGCATTCTCCATAATCACACTTCCTTGATATTGAAAGTATCGACAACTGAAATATCCTGTCCTTTAATGTTAATTGGTCCCTTTCCTTCACTGTCTTCTCTGGTTACCATATTAGTCATGTTTTTCTCCACACTGCATTTCATGCCATATCTCTCATTTTTTCGTTTAAGATGTCTGTTTGGTCTTTTTCCTCCTTACTATTGGCCTCCCACACCAAAATACCAGTGGAGAATAGCAATAACTTCATCTCTTTCTCTGTGAGCGTCTTTTGTCTCTTTCACAGTTTCAGCCATCACCATAATCAATAATGATGGTGACACCACAGTTCCTTGTGTTAACCATGTAACATTCCTAAACTAATCAGTTCTTCCAACTTAGGTCTGGACACAGCTGAAACTTTTGTCATGCATTGCCTGAAGTAGTTCAGCTGTTTGTTTTCCAGCTTCATGTGTCTCCAGAATTACCAATACCTTGTCATTTGGGACACTATCAAGAAATATCACCATCAAATCTTTCACATACTCCCAATGCCTTTCCATCAACTTTCTCATACTGAAGATTTGGTTTACTGTAGACCTACAACATTGAAATCCGTACTGCTCCTCTTCTAATTGACATTCCAAATTTTCCCTCAATATTCTTTCCACGATCCTCTCTGTTATTTTTGCCACCTGTGTTATGAGTGTGATCCCTCAGTAGTTATCACACACTTTTATGTCTCCTCTCTTGAAAAATGGAATTATGATTCCCTTTCTCCATTCTTCAGGCATACATTTCTGAGTCCATATGCATATTAACAGTCTATACAACCACCACAGCCCAGTAGGTTAAGCTGCCTTTATTGTCTCCACACTTATTTCTTCTGTCCCAGGTGCCTTTCCTGTTTTCATTTGTCTCAGTGCTAGTTCTTATTCCATGCCTGGGTCCATAAGCCATGCTCCTAATCTCTTTTCAGTGCTGTTTTTCATATATAGTAATTTGTCAAGGTACTCTTTCCACCTTTTGCTTATCTCCTGTAGTTGTGTTAGTAGCTTTCAGTTTCCCCTTTCACCAGTGTTGTGTAAGTGCTTTCTATCTTCTTACTTGTAATTGCATGACATGGTGTCATCCAAGGAATGAGGTCCCATGGCAATGTTGGAACCTCATGACAGAAAGACAAGTAAGGGCAGTTGCTGCCTGATGCAGCAGCAAATGAGAAATGTTGGTGTTGACACACCATCAAGAGGTTCCATATACCAGTGCTGCCAGGAGATTACTTACATCAGAGTGCAGTGCTGCTCAAACATATCTTCCGTCACAACTTACAATGACAGCATCGTCTTATTTCAGATGCAGCAGTGTTAGTTGTATTAGATGTCAGAACTATATACCAAAGTTAATAGTCAAAAGTACATTGAGAAATGAGTATCATTCTGTACTGCTATCAAATGATAAGTTATAGTATTCAGCAACAGTAACAAATACATAGTGACACTCTTGTAGATTGTTACCAGATGAAGTATTTCAGCTTGTTCAAGTCGTAATAAAATGATCTAACACTTTGTATGTGTTGTAGTACTTGTTTGACCTCCTCCAGAAATAAATCAAGGCTTGCTAGGGCCCACTACCACGCCTGTGTAAATGTCTCAAGTAATGTTTTGTTGGGCACTACACATACAGCATCCTTTCACCCGCAGTAACACCCTTTTCCAACTCATGCATGAATTTCACCCACCTTTTGCTCTTTTCTTCTGCTACCACTTTCTTACACTTCTTTCTGCTTACCAGATATTTTCTTTCACTTTCTTCCTTTTAATCTCTGTTCTGTTCATGTAATGCTTTCTTCTTTTCTGAAGAGCTTACAAAAGCATCTTTGAACTTAACTGCATTCGACTTCCACATTTCAACTCTCAGTGCTTCAGATTTTATGCTAGAATAATTCCCTGAACTTTGCCGGCCGCGGTGGTCTAGCGGTTCTAGGCGCTCAGTCCGGAGCCGCACGACTGCTACGGTCGTAGGTTCGAATCCTGCCTCGGGCATGGATGTGTGTGATGTCCTTAGGTTAGTTAGGTTTAAGTAGTTCTAAGTTCTAGGGGGCTGATAACCACAGATGTTAAGTCCCATAGTGCTCAGAGCCATTTTTCCCTGAACTTTCCTTGTACCTTCCTGGCTTTTAGTTTTCACACTTTTATTCTCTTCTCCCTTTGTGCCTTTACTCCATCAGTTTTACTCATTAACATCTTTAACATCAATACTCAAAGGTCTCCATCAAAAGCTTCTCCTGGGAACTCTGTTATATCCACAACTATTTTGGTTTTCTGCCAGAAAACGGTTAATGACCATATTGACCCTTCTCTCTGCCCACTCGTACCTTGTTACTCACTGGCTATTTTTCTTCCTGAACCAAATGTTGCCCATAATCAAACCATTTTTTAACTTAATATTTCTACTCCTACATCATTTCTTTCCATGTCCACACAGTCCAGGTACCTCTTCATTGCCTAGTCCTTCCTTTACCACCAGTGCATTTAAGTCACTGATCACTATAGCTTCCACCTCCGTAATTTCATTGTCTAATTTCTCTTGGAATTCCTTGATGTTTTCCTCTTTATTTTCAGTCTGTGGTACATGTATTTGGATGAAGTCCTTTACTTCTCAACTTGTCCTCAGTCGAATTTTTATCATCCTGTCACTTATGAAAATTAGTGATTTCACATATTCTTATAGGGTTAATTTTACTATTGTACCCACTCCTCTTGTTCCCCACTCCAAGAAAGTGTGTATCCTTTCCCCACACACCCCATAGATTTAATGTCATTTTTTACCTATTGTGCTATGTACACACAATAAGTAAAATGTAGTTATTTTCCATTTTCCTGGTTTTACTCAGCAACATAATGGAATGTATAATTCATAATGAAATTTCTTCAGGAGACTTATGATTCCCACACTCATGTGCCAATACATTTACTGCAAAAAGGTATTGTGGTTAACAATAAAACTGAATTTAAAATGAAATTTAAAATTCACAATGATAAAACTATATGTAAAAATAATTTTGTATTAAATTAAGCATACACATTCAGATTTCAGAATGTTGTTTTACGGTCTGGTGCTAAAGTCTATAACTGGATGCTGAAAGACACCAGGCAAGAAATAAAAAATCCCTAAATACTACAAATAAATTGAAAGAGTACCTTACTACCAACTCCTTTCATAATTTATCAGAATATGTGGATCCAGAACTGTAAATTCTGGTTAACACAAATATTTCAAAAAAAAAAAAAAAACAGGGTATTTATCACAAGAGATCTTCATAGCAGTGGTATTTAACAAATAAATGATGGGCAGGTACACCGTGACAATACTTCAAGAATTTATTTACTCTTCTGATACTAGCTGTTGGCTTGTATCCTATTCCCTAAGTTGGGATAAACTGTGGCACAAGTCTCACAATTATTTACAGTATTCATGACCTTTCTCTCAAATTTTTATTCCGTTAGATTAGATTACATTAGATTAATACTTGTTCCATAGATCATGAATACGACACTTTGTAATGATGTGGAACGTGTCAGGAGAGTGGTCTTAGAAGAGGAAGAGCATAGAATTCATAATGATCTGAGAATCCTAGTGGGGTAAAGCTCTTAGAAAAAGTTTGTTTGGCTTGGAACTTGCAAGGTAGCTGTCCACCAACTATATCTACGCTGCACAGGACACATGTCATATCTACAGGAATTTTAAATTACTGACAGACTTAGTGCATCCTGGACACAACAGTGAACAAACAAAAATGGAGACAGTTACAAGATAAGAAAAAACAGGTGAGAACAATGTTTCAATGAAAAGTTTCAAAGTACAGACCAAATCAAGCTGCTATCAGGCACCGAAATAATTTACTGGCGAAAGCTGATAATCTGTGCCGGACCGGGACTCGAACTCAGATCTCCTGCTTAATGCAAGCGATTGCCTTAATTGCCATGGCCATCTAGACATGCTTTCTGTCTGACACAACTTTCACTGCGGCTTTCATTATCTAATTATTTCGGTGCCCGACTGTGTCTGAAGTCAGGCTCTCTTTGCTAATATGATATTTACAGCTGCTGAATCAACAACAGCATGGTGTCTGTTCTGTGGGACATGTCCTACAAAACAAACACCACACATGTACACTGAAGAGCCAAAAAAAACTGGTACACCTGCCTGATATCGTGTAAGCCCCACAAGCACACGGAAGTGTCGCAATGGGGTGTGGCATGGACTCGGCTAATGTCTGAAGTAATGCTGGAGGGAATTGACACCATCAATCCTGCAGGGCTGTCCATTAATCCATCAGAGTATCAGGGGGTGCAGGTCTCTTCTGAATAGCATGTTGCAAGGCATCCCAGATATGATCAATAATGCTCATGTCTGACGAGTTTGGTGGCCAGCGGACGTGTTTAAACTCAGAATAATGTTCCTGGAGACACTTTGTACTAATTCTGGACATGTGTATCACATTGTCCTGCAGGAATTGCCAACATCCGTCAAAATTCACAATGGACATGAATGGATGCAGGTGATCAGACAGAAGGCTTATGTACATGTCACCTGTCAGAATTATATCTAGACATATCAGGGGTCCCAATCACTCCAACTGCACACACTCCACACCATTACAGAGACTCCATCAGCTTGAACAGTCTCCTGCTGACATGCAGGGTCCATGGATTCTGGGCTTTTCTCCATACCCGTACATGTCCACCCACTCAATACTTTTTGAAATGAGACTCCTCCAACCAGGCGACACAGTTCCAGGCATCAACAGTCCAATTTTAGTGTTGACGGGCCCAGGTGAGGCATAAAGCTTTGTGTTGTGCACTCATCAAGGGCACATGAGTTGGTGTTTGGCTCTGAAAGCCCATATCGATGATGTTTCATTGAACGGTTTGCATGCTGACACTTGTTGATGACCCAGCATTGGAATCTGCAACAATTTTCCACTTCTGTCACACCGAATGATTCTCTTCAGTCATTATTGGTCCCATTCTTGCAAGATCTTTTTCCAGCAGCAGTGATGTCAGAGATTTGATGTTTCACCAGATTCCTGATATTCACAGTACCCTCGTGAAATAGTAGTATGGAAAAATCCCCACTTCATCTGTACCTCATAGATGCTGTGTCCCACTGCTCATGTGCCAACTATAACACCATGTACAAAGTCATTTAAATCTTGATAACCTTCCATTATAGTAGGAGTAACCAATTTAACAACTGTGCGAGATACTCGTTGTCTTATATGGGCATTCCCAACTGCAGTAACATGTTCTGCCTGTTTACATATATCTTTATTGGAATATGCATACCTACACCAGTTTCTTTGGTGCCTCAGTGTAGATGTGTTTAAATGAAACCAAGAAGAAATTAAGAGATGGTGCCAATTTTTTCTCAATGCTGAATGAAGTGCCTCATAGGAAGTGGCCAGATGTGGAGTGACTCTCCTCATTGTTAAACAAACAGAGTCAGCTGACTCAACTTCACTCATAGTTTTGTAAGGAAAGCATCAATCACAGATGCAAGTTTGGCAGAGGGTATTCTACCATGCTGGCAGTCTATGCTCTAGAGGAAGGGCAAAAGTAAGTCTGAGTCACATGTCTTCAATCAACATTTTCAGAATGTCATTGATATAATTCACAAGAATAAGTACCTGTTTCTCAGGTCAGAAAAATGCTAATAAATGGTCAACCAACCATCAACTTAAAAGAGAAAATACTGAGGGCTTTGGAAGTATTAACACAGAGATGTTAGACATAATATTTTAAAATATATTATAATTATATATTTATTTTTAAATAAAATGTTTTAATAATCAAGAATATATTGCATTTCATGGTATGAAGTGTGTGAGAAAATAAAATGAGACTGACAACACTGCGAGCAACCTGGCGATGGTATGTTGTTCTACTTTTATAGACTGGTGTGTTCATCCCTTTCAGGTGCTCAGTCTGAGTTTCAGCTTCACACAGCCACCACATGATTTTTGAGAGTGCCATCAATGAAGATAAGTTTTATTGTGCGTTACGAAAATGGAACAGCAGAATTTAGAGCAATGTTAGTGTTACCGCATAAGGTCAAGCACCGTCATGCCAGTCGGGAACGATAAAGGAGAGAGGACTGTGAGAAGAGGTCAGTTAATAGCATGCTCACTGACCCCTCTCCAAAACGACAACTCAACAGCAGCAACCCCTATATGAAGAGGACATAAGCACTGTGCCTGACTGTCGAACAGTTGAACAGTAGCCTCAAGACTAGTGACTTGCATAGAAGCAGCACAGCTCATTACTTTACTTGAACGCTCTATGTATCAGACTTTGGAATTGTTATACTGAAGAAACTTGATTATTTTGTATGTCATCCTTTGCTTGCCACACATCTGTGTAACACAAAGTTACATTCTGCAATTGCTGATTTTGTAATAAAACTCATTAATATTATTTGTTTGAATGTTGTCTACTGATGTGAGAAAGCAGGTTTCCTAGACACCCCACATTTGATGACTAGGCAGGACTTAAGAGTTTTGCCATCAAGTTTTGTGTTTAACTTGATAAAACAGTGAGTGTGACCTTTAAAAAGTAGAAACAGGCCTATGGGGAATATTCCTTAAGAGCACAAGTTGAAGCCTGGCACAAATCGCTTTTGGAAGGCCGAGAACATGTTGAAGGTGAACCTCACTCAAGGAGCCCTTAAACTTCAAAAACCAATGAAAACATCAAATGTGTGTATGCTGTTGTGAGACAGACTGTTGTTTAACAATAAGGATGATGGGTGACCCATTAAACTTAAACATTTTCACTGTACATCAAATTTTGATTCAAGTTTTGCACATTCAAAGGGTTTGTGGCAAAATTGTGCCAAAAACCTTACAACTGAGCAGAAGGACGATTGAAAAACTTGTACATTGATCTTTTTGAGAGGATTGCCAATAACCATGAATGGTTCAGTCATTTGATCACAGGAGATGAATCCGAGATTTTTAAGTATGATCCTGAGACAAAATGATGAAGTGAGGAGCGGCACACTGAGACCTCTCCTTGACCAAAAAAGGCTTAAATGAACAAATCAAAGAGTAAAACAATGCTGGTTTGCTTTTTTGACAGTAGGGGTATCATGCATAAGGAATTTATTCCTCCAGGACAAACTGTCATGCAAGTGTTTTACAAAGATGTCCTTGAAAGGCTCAGGAAAAGGGTAAATCAAGTGAGGCCAGACATTGCAGTCAACTGGATGCTATATTATGACAGTGCCCCATGTCACATGGCATTTTCCATCACAGATTTTTTATCTAAAAAGTATTCCTGTTGTGCTACAATCTCCCTGTTCACCTGATGTGAGTCCTTGTGATTTTTTTCTTTTCCTGAAATTGAAAAAGTCTTAAAAGGACACCATTTTAGGACTTTATAGATCATACAAAAGAATGTGACAGACATGTTAAAGGTCCTTACAGTACTGCTACCAAGACTGGGAACAATGACTCCGTTGGTGTATAGATTCTGAAGGGAACTATTTTGAAGAGGACAATATTGTTGGTTGAAAAAAATAAAAGCTTTGGTAGATAAAAAATCATCTTCATTACTTTTCTCACACATCTTGTACAAAATCTAAAACACACGACTGAATATATATGATGACACATTATTTACTAAATAAATTGTTCAAAACTGTCAAACATAATAGGAGATTTGGCTTAGCATTTTATCATCCTTTACTAACAATGGACATGGTATGAGCTCAGATCAAGACACAACTGAGGTTAGAGATTAGATTAGATTCTATTCAGTTTTTGTTCCATAGACTCAAGAAAGGAGATGATTCTTGTGGTTGTGGAACATGTCAGAAAATATAAAATAAAACATTTTTATATAATACTTACTACCCTGATCATTTGTCAGGAGATTGTCGAAATAGGTTAATACAATGTGGTATACACAAACAGCTAACATTTACAGAATTAACACACTGTCAGAATGAAACACTGTTAAGCACTATTAATAAATTTATGATACACAAAATACCTAATCTTGACTGTTGTGACCAAGTACTGTCAAAACAGAAATCAAACAGATATTTTTACTTAAGCTGGCTTAACAGTCTCTGTTAAGATATTCATCTATGGAGTAGAAGGAGTTGCCTATGAAAAAGTTTTTCAAACTCTGTTTAAACTGTGCTTTATCTGAAACCAAGTTTTTAATGGTTGCTGGCAATTTATTGAAAATGTGTGTTCCTGAATATTGGACCCCTTTTTGGACCAAGGTAAGTGATTTTAGGCCCTTATGTAGATTTCTCTTATTCCTAGTATTGATACTATGTATCGAGTGATTGGTTGGAAATAGAGATATATTACTTGCAACAAATTCCATGAATAATTATGCTGAGAAGCAGTGGTTAGAGTACAAAGTTCCTTGAACAGGTTTCTACATGATGTTCTTGAATTTACACCACAAATGATTCTTATCACATGCTTTAGCACCCTAAAAACTTGGTTTTATGAGTTGCCCCAGAATATGATCCCATATGATATAACAGAATGAAAGTAAGCAAAGCATGCAAGTTTTTTGTATGTATATCTCCTACATCTGAAATGATTCTCATGGAAAATACAGACTTGTTTAGGCACTTAAGCAAATCTGTCGTATGCACTTCCCAACTGAATTTATTATTGAGTTGTAATCCCAGAAATTTAACACTGTCAACCTCTTCAATCTGCATGTCTTCATATGTTATACACATGCTGGAAGGAAATCCCTTACAGGTTCTGAACTGCATATAGTGGGTCTTCTCAAAGTTTAATGTAGAAAAGAACCTAAAAAATCATACTATAAAAGACCATGTCCATCAGTACGATGAAAAACCAATAAAAACAAGGAAATGTAACCAGAAACTACAGATAGTTCTAGAACAGTCAAAGCTTAAGGATGCAGCAAAGAAGGCAGCCAAAGACACAATAAAAATCCACAGCATAAAAGGTCTTGTAACTAAAAATATGGATACTGAGCTACTTTGACATACATCTGAATAAGACTGCTAGCCGCCAGCAACCAGTTCAAGAAGCAAAGCAAAATCTGAAATCACTAAGAAAAGGCTGTAGTAGTTCCCATCTTCAAGATTGGAGCCAAAACCAGTAGTAATAAATCTAGGAGAACAGAATGTGTTCCATAATTTTTTTTTTCAGTAGTTGCAGGGGCAACAGTCTGGATGATTGACTGATCTGACCCTGTAACACTAATTAAAACGGCCTTGCTGTTGTGGTACTGCGAACGGCTGAAAGCAAGGGGAAACTACAGCCGTAATTTTTTCCCGAGGGCATGCAGCTTTACTGTATGATTAAATGATGATGGCCTCCTTTTGGGTAAAATATTCTGGAGGTAAAATAGTCCCCCATTCGGATCTCCGGGTGGGGACTACTCAAGAGGAAGTCGTTATCAAGAGAAAGAAAAATGGCGTTCTACGGATCAGAGCGTGGACTGTCAGATCCCTTAATCGGGCAGGTAGGTTAGAAAATTTAAAAAGGGAAATGGATAGGTTAAAGTTAGATATATGGGAATTAGTGAAGTTCGGTGGCGGGAGGAACAAGACTTTTGGTCAGGTGAATACAGGGTTATAAATACAAAATCAAATAGGGGTAATGCAGGAGTAGGTTTAATAATGAATAAAAAAATAGGAGTGTCGGTAAGATACTACAAACAGCATAGTGAACGCATTATTGTGGCCAAGATAGACATGAAGCCCACATCTACTAGAGTAGTACAAGTTTATACGCCAACTAGCTCTGCAGATGATGAAGAAATGAATGAAATGTATGATGAGATAAAAGAAATTATTCAGGTAGTGAAGGGAGACGAAAATTTAATAGTCATGAGTGACTGGAATTCGACAGTAGGAAAAGGATGAGAAGGAAACGTAGTAGGTGAATATGCACTGGGGCTAAGAAATGAAAGAGGAAGCCGACTGGTAGAATTTTGCACAGAGCATTACTTAATCATAGCTAACACTTGGTTCAAGAATCATGAAAGAAGGTTGTATACATGGAAGAACCCTGGAGATACTAAAAGGTTTCGGATAGATTATGTAATGGTAAAACAGAGATTTAGGAACCAGATTTTAAATTGTAAGACATTCCAGGGGCAGATGTGGACTTTGACCACAATCTATTGGTTATGGACTATAGATTAAAACTGAAGAAACTGCAAAAAGGTAGGAATTTAAGGAGATGGGACCTGAATAAACTTACTAAACCAGAGGTTGTACAGAGTTTCAGGTAGAGCATAAGGGAACAATTGACAAGAATGGGGGAAAGAAATACAGTAGAAGAAGAATGGGTAGCCTTGAGGAATGAAATAGTGAAGGCAGCAGAGGATCAAGTAGGTACAAAGACCAGGGCTAGTAGAAATCCTTGGGTAAAAGATGAGATACTGAATTTAATTGATGAAAGGAGAAAATACAAAAATGCAGTAAGTGAAGCAAGGAAAAAGGAATACAAACGTCTAAAAATGAGATTGACAGGAAGTGCAAAATTGCTAAGCAGGGAAGGCTAGAGGACAAATGTGAGGATGTAGAGGCTCATCTCACGAGGGGTAAGATAGATACTGCCTACAGGAAAATTAAAGAGACCTTTGGAGAAAATAGAACCACTTGCATGAATATCAAGAGCTCAGATGGAAACCCAGTTCTAAGCAAAGAAGGGAAAGAAGAAAGGTGGAAGGAGTATATAGAGGGTCTATACAGGGGTGATGTTCTTGAGGATAATATTATGGAAATGGAAGAGGAGGTAGATGAAGATGAAATGGGTGATATGATACTGCATGAAGAGTTTGACAGAGCACCGAAAGACCTACGTCGAAACAAGGCCCAGGGAGTAGACAACATTCCATTAGAACTACTGACAGCCTTGGGAGAACCAGGCCTAACAAAACTCTACCATCTGGTGAGCAAGATGTATGAGACAGGACAAATTCCCTCAGACTTCTAGAATTATATAGTAATTCCAATCCCAAAGAAAGCAGGTGTTGACAGATGTGAAAATTACCAAACTATCAGTTTAATAAGTCACAGCTGCAAAATAGCAATGCAAATTCTTTACAGACGAATGGAAAAACTGGTAGAAGCTGACCTCGGGGAAGATCAGTTTGGATTCTGTAGAAATGTTGGAACACATGAGGCAATACTGACCCTACTACTTATCTTAGAAGAAAGATTAAGGAAAGGCAAACCTACGTTTCTAGCATTTGTAGACTGAGAGAAAGCTTTTGACAATGTTGACTGGAATACTCTCTTTCAAATTCCGAAGGTGGCAGGAGTAAAATACAGGGAGCAAAAGGCTATTTACAATTTGTACAGAAACCAGGTGGCAGTTATCAGAGCAGAGGGACATGAAAGGCAAGCAGTGGTTGGGAAGGGAGTGAGACAGGGTTGTAGCCTCTCCCCGATGCTATTCAATCTGTATATTGAGCAAGCAATAAAGGAAACAAAACAAAAGTTCGGAGGAGGTATTAAAATCCATGGAGAAGAAATAAAAACTTTGAGGTTTGCCAATGACATTGTAATTCTGTCAGAGACAGCAAAGGACTTGGAAGAGCAGTTGAACGGAATGGATAGTGTCTTGAAAGGAGGGTATAAGATGAACATCAACAAAAGCAAAACGAGGATAATGGAATGTAGTCAAATTAAATTGGGTGATGCTGAGGGAATTAGATTAGGAAATGAGACACTTAAAGTAGTAAAGGAGTTTTGCTATTTGGGGAGCAAAATAACTGATGATGGTCGAAGTAGAGAGGATATAAAATGTAGACTGGCAATGGCGAGGAAAGCGTTTCTGAAGAAGAGAAATTTGTTAACATCGAGTATTGATTTAAGTGTCAGGAAGTCGTTTCTGAAAGTATTTGTATGGAGTGTAGCCATTTATGAAAGTGAAACATGGACGATAAATAGTTTAGACAAGAAGAGAATAGAAGCTTTCGAAATGTGGTGCTACAGAAGAATGATGAAGATTAGATGAGTAGATCACATAACTAATGAGGAGGTATTGGGAGAAGAGGAGATTGTGGCACAACTTGACTAGAAGAAGGGATCGGTTGGTAGGACATGTTCTGAGGCATCAAGGGATCACCAATTTGGTACTGGAGGGCAGCGTGGAGGGTAAAAATTGTAGAGGTAGACCAAGATATGAATACACTAAGCAGATTCTGAAGGATGTAGGCTGCAGTAGGTACTGGGAGATGAAGAAGTTTGCCCAGGATAGAGTAGCATTGAAAGCTGCATCAAACCAGTCTCAGGACTGAAGACCACAACAACAACAACAGTATTTTCTTACATTGTTGATATTCCTTCCTGGACTTTCCTTTGTTTGATTTCATGTGGTGAAGCCATTGACGTAGGACTAAGAAAAAAGCTCTGGGAGATCATGAATAGGAAAAGAACTTCCCAAATATTTTAAAGGCATTTGTTCAGTTCAATAAGTACCTGCATTATGATTGTAGACCATGTCTTCTTTGTTGGTCCCTTTTTTTATACAGAGACAAATTATTTATGTGTAAGTGTATATTTCTGCAAAGACTAGTATCTTCAGTAACACATTTACTGATATATGACAATGCTGTTTACTAAACCAAAATTTTTGGGCATTGTAACTATCATCAGTGTAGTGACTTCCTTATTTTACTGAAACATTTTTACATGCAAGCAATTTATTGGTGTCTGGAAACAAGAATAAATCACAGGGAGTCAGATTAAGTGAATACAGGAGGCACAGTGTCAATGTGTAACACAAATAATCAGGCATTTTGTGTTGTTAACTCCAGACAGATATACTGGTATCATTGTGAAGCAACACTTTATTCTTTGTCAAAATGGTACCAACCATGTTTCAAAAATCAGCATAAATCACAATTTAATTTAATTATTAACAACAAGAATGAAGAGACACTACAACACAAAGTATTAGTATTGCTACCAGGCCAAAGTGGAAGTCTGTAAAACCTGTCCACAAGTCAACTGCAGAAATGTCACAGTCAGTTCAAATAACATCTGCAAATGTAGTACAGTAATGCAGTGGTTATTGTCCTTACAAAAGTTGAAGTGTGATGTGCATTGAACATCCAGTGAATTACTCAGGTTAGACAGCTTCTTTTAACTGGAGTTGCACCACAGGGCACACCCATAACATAAGGTATGGACTAGCCCATTTTGTTCACTAATATGGTGCCTCTTCAAGATAAATTTCCTGTAGTTGCATATACCATAACACTACAATATTTCTTTCTGTTTCTTCTTGAAGCAGTCCATTATCTCACTATAGTACAGTTTAATGACCATTCTCCCTTCTCCTGGGAAGTATATGTGCACGAGGCACTTCACATTCACATCACAAAATGTAAACCCATAATGTCTCTGGCCAATTGGACTGACTTTATCGCCTTTAGAGCACATACAACAGAAGAAACATAGTGATTGATTGTTTGGGTTCCAGTGTACAACTACAAATAAGTATTATAAGATTACTAACAAAGTTGCAGATTGTTGTTCCTTGTTACCTCTTGTGCTCAAAATTGTTTGGATTTGGTACTAAACTGAGCAATAACAGCTGCTATGCCATTAATCTGACATTCACTTATTTGCATATTTACTGTGATGAAATCACATTTGAGTGAACACTATTCTTCCCCGCATTTGTGATAAAATTAGCAGCTGGTGAGATTTTGTTACTAATACTTGACTGATCAATTCATTTTTTCTTCAAGATGATGATGTGAGTCATCCAAATTAGACACATTATCTGCTTGAGTACAAAAGTCATTATGTGAGAATCCATAGATGTGCTACAGAACAAAATGTATGCAATTATGGTGTAGTTTACCCAAATCATGTAAGAAACATGTCAAAAGGCAATATTAGTGAAGATGAACAAATGAAAGTGTCTAGTAGATGTAAAAACATACATGGAATAGTACTTTAAGATCATATACCAACTCTACATAGAATCAAGAGTTGAGCTGAATCATCTAAAAGTCATGTAATAGAACAGAATGCAAAGGAACAGTCAAGACACTATCAAGAGCAATCAATGCATCATATGTCACCCAATCAACTATAATCCAAAAACATGTGTCAATGTATACTATACAAAGTGTAATATGTCAGACAATACCTTCATGAGTAAGTGGTTATGTGAGAATATGGATGTCCAGGAATATACCAGAACACTATGTTGGGTGTTACTGAGGCATAAGAGGTACAGGTGTGCAGTCTCCATAACATAACCATGTCAACTAATGAAAGTGCAGATGAGTGAAAACAAATACCCATCATGTACCATAAAAACAATGTAAGAAGAGAAGAATACACAACATTAACACTATAATGTGAACAAATGTGGTGTAGCAACCATCATGTCTATGTGTTAAAGAATGATATTAAGCAAGTGAATAGGTCAGGGAAATGTTAACTTGCATCATACAGGAGTTGCAAAAAATTAGAAAGGTACAAAAAAAGATAAAACATGAATAGTAACCACACAGCTGTAGTGTAGTCTAGGAAAAATGATATTAATAACTGAGTAAGAAATATGTGCGAAGAAATATCCCAGTATATAGGGTGTTACAAAAAGGTATTGCCAAACTTTCAGGAAACATTCCTCACACACAAATAAAGAAAAGATGTTATGTGGACATGTGTCCGGAAATGCTTAATTTTCATGTTAGAGCTCATTTTAGTTTCATCCACCTATGCTCAATGGAGTATGTTATCATGATTTCGTACAGGATACTCTACCTGTGCTGCTAGAACATGTGCCTTTACAAGTACGACACAACATGTGGTTCATACCCGATAGAGTTCCTGCACATTTCAGTTGAAGTGTTCATACACTTCTCAACAACAGATTCGGTGACCGATAGATTGGTAGAGGCGGACCAATTCCATGGCCTCCACGCTCTCCTGACCTCAACCCTCTTGACTTTTATTTATGGGGGCATTTGAAAGCTCTTGTCTATGCAACCCCGTTACCAAATGTAGAGACTCTTTGTGCTCGTATTGTGGACAGCTGTGATACATTACGCCATTCTCCAGGGCTGCATCAGCGCATCAGGGATTCCATGCGATGGAGGGTGAATGCATGTATCCTTGCTAACGGAGGACATTTTGAACATTTCCTGTAGCAAAGTGTTTGAAGTCACGCTGGTACGTTCTGTTGCTGTGTGTTTCCATTCCATGATTAATGGGATTTGAAGAGAAGTAATAAAATGAGCTCTAACATGGAAAGTAAGCGTTTCCGGACGCATGTCCACCTAACGTATTTTCTTTCTTTGTGTGTGAGGAATGTTTCCTGAAAGTTTGGCTGTACCTTTTTGTAACATCCTGTATATTGAAGATCAGTAAAACAATATCATTTGTGGCTACATGTCAAGTGTATCAAATTGCTTTTGAGATGTACAGGAATCACAATGTACCATCAGGTATCATTTATAAAGTGGTATATGGTACATGTGAAAGCATTGAAAACATCAGTACTGAGTCAGACCTGGCAAATTATTTTAATTTATCCTAATAATCAGGCAAGCACAATATGAAATAGAACCCCACTGTCATTATCAATGAATTAAATGATCAGAAATGAGAAATGTGAAACTTCCATTATTTTGTACATTAGTCTGCAACCATATCTGGGAACAAAGCTCCTGTACTTTATGTAAACTGATCTTGAAAGAAAGAAGCAAGTTCCGCAAGCAAACAATAGTGGTTATGACATAGAAACACATTTGTGAATGAATAATTAGCTCAGTCACACAAAGCAAAACAGAAAGGATCAGAAAAAGTGCGTCCATATCGGATTGAAAACAACACCTATAAACAGGATACCAATATTAGAAACCACTAACAACAAGCACACAGTTGTAGTGCGAATGGGTTAAATGAGGGTCATGAGACTCATATCACCAACACCATGGTTGTCTACACATAACACATTATTTTGACCCCCAATTAGCAGGTTCTCTTTTACTATTACATGTCATATATATTTTGTTCCCTAGTTTATATTTATACAATGTGCTACTGTTCTCTCATTTCATTCCTTAATTTCCCTTTAACTTTGATGTAACTCCCTGTACAGTTTGGTTTTGTATGTGTTTATTATACATTACTTATATTCTGTAAAGCGACCATGGTGTTTTATAGCAAACCAACATGATTCTCCAAAACAGATTATGATGTCCACATTATTGGTGTAATTGTCTTCACAGATGACACCAAACTGTATGTAATTTGATTTCTTAAAAAAAATTTACACCAGCCATTTTCTTATGTATTTTATGCTATGATCATTGTTGTCTTTGCACAGGGGCCTGAAGATGGTGTAATGTAATGCTGAAAATGGTAGCATAAACAAAAGAAGACTGGAAATTTAGATGGCTGAAGGTGTTTTGACTGACATTTTATATTGAACAGCTGAGGCCCCACAACTATCTTGTATAAAGATGGACTTACATTGAATTGTTTTTGTCTTTTTAACATTGAGCATGAGACCATTTTCAGTAAACCAGTCAGTGACACATTTAAGAACACTGTTTACCATTTCTTCTTTTGCTATACGGCAGGGCGTTGGAGGGGAGGGGGGTCAACTTTGAAATCTTTGATATGAACCCTTAATTTTTATTGATTCTCATTCTTTGGCGAAAAAAATGCAGCTTCCATACAGAACAATTTTATCATTGCATAATGGATGGCGCTGCCATTGACACAAATCAAAATGGGCTACAAACCATTTAAAAGTGATAGGGGAATGTTCAATATGTTAACCATCATCTGTGATACATTTTCTACCACTCAAATAACCATTTGTGATGTGCAGATGATGAATATCTGTCATAGTCTGTGGTCAGATTCTCACTGTAGGTGCAACACCTCTAGGTGCAAGGCTGTGGTTCCATTGTATCAAGTGCAACTGTGGCCATACTGCAAATGATGGCCAAGGAAACGGTGGCGTAATGCTGTCATTGTTAACTACAAACATTCAAACAGCAATCTCTTCATATGTCTTGCATCAAACAGACTTGTAGAAGAAGCTGTGTGTAAACTTGTTTCTTGAGAAGAATATTCCTTTGGCAAAGACATTTTGCAGTATTATCCAACTGTTCATTGCAGCTGGAAGTGTTCAACCCACATGTAGAATCTGACCACAGACTACAATGAATGAAAATGCTGCAGTATATGTTTTAGCTGTAACTGTTACATATCTTCACATTAGTTCATGGGAAATCTAATAAGGTTCAGAAATTTCATGAAAAAGTGTTCTGCAGATTCTAGAGAAACACAAATATCACACATATCACCTGTTGTTGCTTGAAGTTCTAGATGGGGTTGACTTTAAAAGCTGCTAGAACTTTTGCAATTGGATACAACAACAACTAGGAGCCAATGATGACTTTCATTCACAGGCACTTTTCTCTGATGAAGCAATGTTTACAACCTGTAATCACATGAATTGGGATAATATGCATTAGCGGGCAGTGGAGAATCTGCACTGGTTAAGCCAGGTTGAGCTTCAATGCCCCTGGAGTGTCAATGTTGGTGCGGTGTGTTAGATACCCAGATAATTGGCCCATACTTCTTGGATGGGACTGCAAATGGTCAAATGTGTGGCAACCTTTTAGATAATATTTTGACAGTACTATTGAAATATCTCCCACTTCAAATAAGAATGGATACATGGTCTCAACATAGTGGCAATAGTGTCTTTCTGACTGTTGTGTATTTTGTAAATTAAAGTGAAACTAGAATCAAACCATAAATAACATATGCTAAATGCATCAATCACACAATTATGATCCATCCCAACATTTCTTGGTCCTTGTAATCACCATTTTGATGAAGCATAGTCTCTGACTTGAGGTTTAGATACAAATGTCTGTTCACTTTAGCGATGAAATCTAGTATTTTTGTTAAGTCTGTGTGTTTCATGTGTGATGTAGCCATTTTGTTAAGTCTTTGTGTTTCAAGGCTGACATATGACTTCCCCTAAGTATTTGGCCATTAGCTTTTGCAACGCATCGACAAATTGTGAGGAAATGACAAATTGTGGTCTTCCTCAATGTAACTTTAAGAAAATGGTGGCCTCCCACAACTCCTGTGAAGAATATAATACTTTAAGCAACAATTCATGGCAACCTGTCGAAACCTTTATCTTTGTAAAATTCCTGACATTACAACAAACATCAGCATTTGGTTTGGTAGTGACATCAGTAAAACTCTTAAAGGTTCTGAAATCCTCAGTGTCCATTTTACTGCTGGGAAATCTGAGACCACGGAATGTGAGGTTATGACTCGGCATTCCTACAAGAGCTTCCATCTTTAATGAAGAAATGGGCATCAGTATAACCAATGAGAGTTCCTACAGCAATGAAAATTTGTGCTTTGGGCCTTATGGAAGTGAATATCAGGGAAACTGGTAAGGCAGCTTTTCACAAATGTTCATATATAGTGTGTAGGGGTACAGAACTCATAAAGCTGATTCACCACAAGTCAATAGTTGTCAGGACCACACATACATACTACAGTCTCAAAATGATAATTGTGTGCTATAGGCCTATATGGTTCTCAGCCTCTCATACACAATGAGGTGAAAAAGTCATGGGATAGTGTTATGGACATATGTAGATGGCAATAGTATCGCATACACAAGATATAACAGGGCAGTGCATCGGTGAAGCTGTCATTTGCATTCATGTGATCCAGGTGAAAAGATTTCTGATGAGGTTATGGCCACACAATGGGAATTAACGGACTTTGATTGTAAGATAGTAGTTGGCACCAAAGATATGGGACACATCATTTTGAAAATCATTAGGGAATTCAGTATTCTGAGATCCTCAGTGCCAAGAGTGTGCTGCGAATGCCAGATTTCAGGCAATACTTCTCACCACAGACAATGCAATGGCTGACGGCCTTCACTTGATGACTGAGATCATCTGCATTTTTGTAGACTTGTCAGGGCTAACAGACAAGCAGCACTGCATGAAATAACTGCAGAAATGCGAAATGTACAGAAAATGTTTCCATTAGAACAGTACGGCAAAATCTGGCATTAATGGGCAAGAGCAGCAGCCAACCAACATGAGTGCCTTTGCTAATGGCACATCAACTGCAGTGCCCCTCCTGGGCTTGTGACCATATGTATTGGACTCCAGACAACTGCAAAATTGTGGTCTGGTCAGATGAGTCCTGATTTAAGTTGGTAAGAGCTGATGGTAGGGTTTGAGTGTGATGCAGACCCCATGAAGTCATGGACCCTGGTTGTCAACAAGGTACTGTGCAAGCTGGTGGTGGTTCCATAATGGTGTGGGCTGTGTTTACATGTTATGGACTGGGTCCTCTGGTCCAGCTGAAGTGATCACCAACTGGAAATGGCTATAATCAGCTACGTGAGACCATTTTCAGTCATTCGCGAACTTAATGTTCCCAAACAACAATGGAATTTTCATCGGGCCACAATTGTTCACGACTGGTTTGAAAATCATTTTGCCAATTTGAGTGAATGGTTTGGCCACCCAGATAACTAGACATGAATCCCATCTAACATTTATGGGACATAATTGAGAGGTCATTGTGTGCATAAAATTCTGCATCGGCAACACATTCACAATTATGGTCAGCTATGGAGGCAGTATGGCTCAATATTTCTGCATTGGACTTCCAATGAATTGTTGAGCCACATCATGTTGTTTCACTACACCAGGCAAAAGGAAGTCCAACTTGATTTTAGGAGGTAGCCCATGACTTTTGTCACCTCCATGTATATATATGTTTTGTGTGTGTGCTTTTTTTCATTCATGTTAAAAACAGAGCTGTATACATGTCCTGATTCATGCAACATCATTATGATAGAAACATCAACAGATGATTTATGGAACATGTAACTAACTAACCAATTAATTAAGAATGCAGGAAAAGATATATCACTACTTACTGTAAACAATACATGTCAAGGTACAGACAGGCACAATTAAAAGATACTCACATGTAGCTTTTGTCCACAGCATTTGTCAGTAAACACACACACACACACACACACACACACACACACACACACACACACACACACACACAAGCAAGCACACCGCATGCACACATAACCACCAGCTCCAGTGCCTTGGCCCAGAATACCATTCCTACATGGAGTTTCCATTGCTTAACTAATTAATTACAATCTCTGCAGGATTACAAGATACAACAAAAGCTTGAGGCAATAACCTAATTGGAAGTGTATATGTGACATAAGAAAACATGTTGGAGAAACATGGATATAACCAGCTAAATATCATAAAGGACGGAGAAATCTAAGAAAAACTCTTTTTTCCATCAGTGGATGTCAAAAAATGTTTTACGCCACCATTAAGAGTTGCATAATCAGCATTTTTTGATGGAAACTTATTTATTGATAACCTTTTGAAAACAGGAAATCATTAGTTACAGCTACCTGTGCAGTGAAAGTGAAAATAAACTTGCATTCTCAGTGTACCTCAGTGCAGCAAGCTGTGTCTCCAGCTGTGAACATAACTTAATTTGTGTAAAAACTCCAGTGTACTACTTGCCTCAAAGAGTCATTTCAAATATAATCCATGCATAAATTGTTTCATCATGACAAGAATGGTTGTCAGCACAGATAGTTACCTGCTGAATTCTCTTACACCACAGCAATCTCATTCAAACATTTGGTAGCTTTTGTGAGAGTTATGGGGTTATGGTTTATTCATCTCCTGATGTATATTTTCAGCTCATTTGGTTTGCATTCAAGAGACATGTCAAAAATTATTAATATAGTTAAAATAATTTTTATGTTAATAAATAATAGCATTAAAATAAATAATAACTCTCTTATGCTATTTCTTGGGATCTGTAACACACTGCACCAGCTCAAAGTACCAGTTTGTCCTGTGTGAATTAGTCTACTGAGTAATAACATTTTAGTGTGAATGTCTGATACAGCTTTCTTTTAAGTGGACCTAAATTCATCTGCATTATCTGATTTCCTTTTAATTTATTATAAATTTTCATTACCATGTACAGAGGTCCCTGGGTTTACAGTTTGAGCCAGTGTGTGGGGAGCATAAAATTTTGTGTTGGGATGGCAGAGTTAATATTGTAACTCTGCATGCAGAGTTATAATTTACAATGCACATACGTCAAACAATATTTTTCTGTATTTTTAGTATCCACACTATGTCTGTTAAGTTAACTCAGAAAACAATACTATACCTAATAATAGACTCAAAGTAGCTTGTATATGTTACTTTTTGCGTGTACATGTCAGTTGCAGTCAGCAATACCTGTATTGCAAATACAAAGCTGCTCAGTATCTTTACTAGTTATGCAATGTGTGTCTGCCAGCTAAAATTTTTATCCACATTTAAACCTAATAATTTGACTGAGTCAGTTTCTCATATATCTTGGTTATTTTGAACAATCTTAATCTGCTCACATTTTGAATGGTTTTGAAGTGCATCATTCGAGTCTTAGATATGTTTAGATTCAACCCATTTAGCTGAAACAAAGTTTCTTAAGTACTGAGGGTACTGATCATAGATTTGGGATTTTTTTTCCAAATCCTGATATTCAATTAAGACAGAAGTATCATCTGCAAATAGAACTTATGGGGAGGTGATATTTGATGGTAAGTCATTAACATAGAAGAGAAATAGGACTGGGCCTAATATGAAGCTTTGTGGAACACCCTGAGATTTTTTTTCCAGTCAGAATACAAACTAGTCCCATTTAAAGAGTTATTGTTATGTTTGATATGTAGAATTTAAGCCATTGTATGGCATTGCCTCTAACGCCATACTTTTCAACTTTGTAAATAAGCAATGCATAGTTTACAGAATCAGATGTCTTTGTGTGATCGCAGAAAATTCCTGCCACCTATTCCTCTTGTCTAACGATGTATGTATTTTCTCAATGAAATGTTCTCTGCTCCTATGGTGTCTTTCCCCCAATGAAAATCAAACTGATTGTCTAGAATAATAAAATATTTCGCAATGGAGTTTTGGATTTGGACAACAGCAACTTTTTCAAATATTTTGGATATGACTGGGAGAATTGATATAGGATGATAATTTCCCATGATCTCTTTTGATCCCTTTTGGAAGAGTTGTTTGACTTCAGCATATTTCAGTACCTCTGCGAAACAGACCTCTCAAAAACAGTGATTCATTATTTGAGCTAGTGGGTTTGCAGTTTTGTTGTTTACTTCTTTAATAATAAGTTTGGTGTGTATTCCACCCTGACCTGCAGATTTCTTTTTTTTTTTTTTTTTTTTTTTTTTTTTTTTTTTTTTTTTTTTTTTTTAGTGTTAGGCTTGTATTTTCTTCATCATTCACAGAAACTTTTAAAAATTTTGTAAACATTTCAGTGTTTCCATTTAGGCCAAAAGGATTAACTTTGTTGTGATAATTTGTTACATTTGCGTCAAACTTCACAACTTTATTAAAGCACTCTTGTATTTAATTTGCACTTTCAACATTGTTTCCTTCAGTGTTAACTTTTGAAATTCTTTGGTTACAGGGCTTAATGCCTAACTCAAATTTAATCACTGACTACACAGCCCTTGTCTTATTTTTATGGTTTAAATTTAGCCTGTTATTTGCCAATGGTTTTGCTGCTTTGACAACCCTTAAATATAGTTTTAAGTAGTCTAACATATTCAATGACATCAATATCTTTATCATATTTCATTTCTCTGTCTGGTAGTCTTTTGCTTATGCTGGAAGCTTTTATGCCCTGTGTAATCCACTTTAATTTCTTTGGCACTTTATTGCTGCACAATATTGGTAGAAATGTTTGATTACAGGCACCAAGAAAACTATTTAGGAATTTGTCAATGTTTCCATCACTTGAATTACAATGATGAAAAGGTTACTTTTTCTCTTTTAGCTTATTACACAAAATTAGTAAGTTTCCTTTGCTAAAGTTCCTTCTCACGTGGGTTTTCACACTTAAAATGCTCCTGTCAGTCTGTGGCAGCTCAATGAACAATGCACAATGATCTGAAATGCTTTTTTTTAGAGTAGAATATTTTCATTAGCCTTTCAGTATTTTTCATACAATTGGCTTCGTCAAAGTTTACAGAGTGTTTTAGTTTCAGTACAATATTCAAATAGTTACAGAAAGGGGAGAAAAGGAACTAAAGACCTTTTATTCAGCATTATGTAAAACAATGTTTTATACAGGAAGAAAAGAATCACAGTAAATAACTAACTTATATAGTATCAAAACATTTTCTTCATAATTTAGGTAAAACATATATTTTGATGATTAGTTTCTAAGAATTCTTCAGTTGTATAGAATTCATTGTTTTTTAGCCAGGTTTGCAATGTATTCTTATATTTATTTAGTGGTACTGTATGAGCTGAGCAGGGTCACTTATTGAAAAATTTTATGCTTAAGTACTCATAGTTATTATGGACTACAGCAAGTCTTGTGGACGGCAAGTCCAGCAGGTGACTGTTTCCTGTAATGTGTGCATGCACATCACATCTCATGTTCAATTTTTTCAGATTTTCTCAGGCATATATTAAACAGTTATATATGTACATGCTTGGCACTGTCATTATGCCAAGAGATTTAAAATAATTTCTGCAGGACTCTCTGGGTGTTAACCCTTCCATGCACCTGATTGCTTTCTTCTGCCATCTGAAAACACATTCAGCACCTGTGGAGTTACCCCAAAGCAATATTCCATATTGCAGTTGGGAATGAAAAAAAGTATAGTATGAGTGGAGTAGCAATTGCTTGTTCACACTGTTTCTTAATTTATACAATAAGAAAAGTACTCGTGCTAGTTTATTACATAGATAATTGGTGTGTCCTTCCCATGAGAGCTTTTGGTCTATGATTAGTCCAAGTAATTTCATTGTTTTCTTTTGGTTTTTAGTTACTTTGAGATTAAATATTATTTCTTCTGTTTTTGTTTGATTTATGCACAGCTGGTTAGCATGACACCAGTAATTAGCCATTTGCATCATTTCTCTATTTTTGTCCAGTAAACTCTGTAAGTTCTTTCCTGTACTTATTAATGTCATATCGTCAGCGTATAGTATGTTCTCACACGGTATGTAATTTGAGAAGTCATTAACAGAGACAATGAACAGAAAAGGTCCAAGAACAGAGCCTTGGGGTATTCCTCTTTCTATAGGGAGTATTTCTGATCTCTTGTTATTTGCATATACAACTTGTAACCTATTACTTAGATAAGATTTGAATAGACTGAGTGTATCATCTTCAGTGCCATAGTGATTTAACTTTTTGATGAGTATGTCATGTGACACCAAGTCAAATGCTTTAGTTAGGTAAATAAGTGTTCCAGACATTTATACCCTTTCTTCATACCCTTCATAAACATTGCTCACCAAAGCTTCCACTGCTTTTACAGTTGATAGGTGTAACCTGAAGCCAAACTGTTGTTCATTTAAAATTTTGTTGGTATCAAAATACCTGTATATCTGCTTATGCACACAATTATCAACTAACTTGGATATGATTGGTACTATTGAAATGGGTCTGTAATTATTTGGGAGGTTTCCTTCACCTTTTTTGTACACAGGCAGTGTAACTGTGAGCTTAAGACAGTCGGGGAATATTCCTTCATCAAGTACTCTGTTTGATAGTGAGAGAAGTGGCATTTCAATTTCTTTTACTATACAGGGTGATTCAAAAAGAATACCACAACTTTAAAAATGTGTATTTAATGAAAGAAACATAATATAACCTTCTGTTATACATCATTACAAAGAGTATTTAAAAAGGTTTTTTTTCACTCAAAAACAAGTTCAGAGATGTTCAATATGGCCCCCTCTAGACACACAAGCAATATCAACCCGATGCTCCAACTCGTTCCACACTCTCTGTAGCATATCAGGCGTAATAGTTTGGATAGCTGCTGTTATTTCTCATTTCAAATCATCAATGGTGGCTGGGAGAGGTGGCCGAAACACCATATCCTTAACATACCCCCATAGGAAAAAATCGCAGGGGGTAAGATCAGGGCTTCTTGGATGCCAGTGATGAAGTGCTCTGTCACGGGCTGCCTTGCGGCCGATCCATCGCCTCGGGTAGTTGACGTTCAGGTTTCATAACTAACCTTTTTCGTAGGACTCTCCATACAGTTGATTGTGGAATTTGCAGCTCTGTGCTAGCTCTGCGAGTAGATTTTCCTGGGCTGCGAACAAATGCTTGCTGGATGCGTGCTACATTTTCATCACTCGTTCTCGGCCGTCCAGAACTTTTCCCTTTGCACAAACACCCATTCTCTGTAAACTGTTTATACCAACGTTTAATACACCACCTATCAGGTGGTTTACCACCATACTTCATTTGAAATGCACGCTGAACAACTGTCGTCGATTCACTTCTGCCGTACTCAATAACACAAAAAGGTTTCTGTTGAGCGGTCGCCATCTTAGCATCAACTGACGCTGACGCCTAGTCAACAGCACCTCAAACGAACAAATGTACAACTAAATGAAACTTTATAGCTCCCTTAATTCGCCGACAGAGAGTGCTTAGCTCTGCCTTTTGTCGTTGCAGAGTTTTAAATTCCTAAAGTTGTGGTATTCTTTTTGAATCACCCTGTACATTTAATGATGAGATTACTGAGTCCATAATAGTCTTCTGTTTTGGAATTACTTAATTTGTTTATTGACTTATGAATATCATTTAATGTGATTTGGGTCCAAGTGAACTTCTCACTTCTTGTCTGTTTTGCACAAGTGAGCAATGCTTCTGCATCAGAGGCAGAATTGATGGGTGGGGTGGTGACACTATTTACAAAATATTCATTGAGAATATTGCAGTCAATAGGGATATTCCTTTCGTTATTGGTATTATTAATTTCCCTTTTAATGACAGTCCAGGCAACTTTACTTTTATTTTTAGAATTTAAAATATATTCATCACTTGCACAGCACTTAGCATTTTTTATTTCTAATCTGTAAAGGTTTCTCATTTTAGTGTAATTTTCCTTGTCCCTGTCACTGTTATGAGATTTGTCTTTCATAATCATCAGTAGTATTCTGAGTTTGTTAAGTTGTGGGGTGTACCACTTGCTAATATTTTGTTGCTTATGAGTAATATTACTCTGGTACATTTTGGTTACCAAGGGGCATGTCATTTCTACTATATGCTCGATCTCTGTCAGGAAAAGAGAAAATACATTTATTAATCATTTTCTTGTTATCCATTACATGAGTCCAATTCATTTCTTTTAACTGGTTTATCATTTTGTTTACATTTGATTCACCTAGAATTCTATATGTCACTTCTCTCTCTGTAGAACTGAAGGCTGACTTTTCTATTTGAAGCCATAGCCCAGCATGATCTGATACTCCTAATTCTTTTACATCGCATTGTATGGAGTCTCTTTGTACATTGCTAATTATGTTATCAAGGCATGCGTTCAGTCTAGTGGGTTTTTCATTGAGACAGAAATAGTTTAATGACTTCAGAGTGTTAATCATATGAATTACATTTTTTCTCTTTGCCCTTATATCTATGTTAATATCACCTACAATTACAATTCAATGCTGTTTATATTTTGACAACAGCAATATTAAAGTATTAATTTTTTCTATAAATACTATCTCATCAGAGCCTGGGATTCGATAGATTGAGACAATTACAGTTTTCTGTTCATGCATTACCACACCAGCTACTCCTATTGTAGCGTCAAGGCATATTCTACTAAGGTCTATAACTGAGTAATGCAATTCAAGGTTACTTTTGACATATATTGACACCCCACCATGTGTGATACTTTTTCTGCAGTAACATGTAACTAACGAATATCCAAGAGGAACACACAAGTCTATTTCAGGGTCTTTCATCCAGTGTTCATTGATGCATAGAACACTGCAGTTGATTTTATCGAGCCATTATTGTAATTCATCGATTTTACACCTAAGAGATTGTACATTTATATGAATGAGGAGGAAACTGTCACTGATACATAATGGTATTCTACTTTCACAGAACCTTCTGTATTCATTTATTTTTGCTACATGATCTAGGGTTGGACAATTATCTGAATGAATTAGACTGCTGCAGTTTCTACTTAATGTGGTTTCTAACTTTCCTTCATCTGTAATGTTGTTTTCTCTTTTTTTTTAAAAAAAAAAAAAAAAGAGGTGTACAGTCATGCTCTGTGGGACTGTCTTTTAGGGCAAGGCTGCTGTGTGCTTGTATTTCATTTACAACTTTGTTTATCTCCTGACACAAAAATGTTTTCCCATGGTAATTTAGATGCTCACCATGTTTAGTGTGCAAATTTCTTTCAAGTCTGCTAATATCCACTACATTGCATTTAGCATAAATGGAACATAGTTGTTTGATTTTAACATTTTTTACGAATCTCTTTGTTAACACATGAATTATAGATCAAGTCATGTCTATGAGGTATCATCACAACAATAGTGTTTTCCATCTTACTTATATCTAAAAAAAATTTCAAACCTGTTATACACTTTTTGGCTTCATTACGTGCTACATGATTTGCACCAGTCACACAAACAACAAAGTCACTGTCCCTTGTTGTATTCTTGTGTTCTGAGATGTCTTCATCAATATTTTCAGTCTTTGCACCAGGTTTTCTGATGCCAGTTGCACTAAGATCCGTATTCACATCATGTAGAATATTTGCTAGCTTTCTTCTGTGGCTGTCTGCTACAAAAAGCACATTGTGTTACTTTGTTCACTGTTTCTGGCTGTTGGCAATGTTTTTGCAGCTCCTTTCAATGTTTTTATCTTCATGTTGGGTGGCTTGTTCACTTTCAATGTTTATGGAGTTGCTGCTGCTTTCTGATAACACACTGAACTTGTTTGTACACACGAGATTAGGTTTATTCCATGTATTTTGTTGTGAGTATGGCACTTTTTTAGTCACTTAGATCTATACAAAATTTACACACATGTTCCTACAAATAATGTGTTGGAATGTTGACAGTACAGGTTGCTGGTAGGCCATTGTCTCTGGTAGATTCAAAGAAATTCAATTTGAAACCACATTTCTTTACCATGTCAGTGAATCTTGAAGCACGTCTATTCTCACATGTGATATTGACATTAAAATCAGTAGCTATTAGAATTCTTTCTTTTTTTTCTAGAAAGGTCTTCTAGTATAATTTGAAGCTTAGATAAGAATAGTTCTGTTGTTGATCTCCCTGGGATGCTATATATTGAGATAACTATAACATTTACTGGTAAGTCCATTATTTCTATACAACTACTCTGAAACACACATTCTTCATTTAAATAATTGCTCATTTAAATAAGCAACTCTAGTATTTGAACATTCTGAAAGAATGATTTCCAATTCTTCTATTCTAGAGCTTTTGTTGTTTAAAGCATCATTGTTTAAACCATTTATGTTCCAGTGCATTACAACATACTTTGACTATTACTTATAGGCTATAGTACATTTCTTGCCAGATATTAGTTCGGATTTGTCTTTCTTAATGATACACAAATTTTTTCACTCTCATTACTAGCTATAAGTTTCCCTTATTTCTTTAAAACCTGGCAAGTATCTATGAACATCTTACCGACTATTTTTGAGCCCAACCTATTCAGATGAAAACCATTTGTGGCAAGACACTTTGCACTTAGAAAGATGTTGGGATTATTACATTGAAGATCTGCCTTGCAATTGTTTCCCATGATCAAAAACACCAGCTGTGGCCATATTAAGATTCATAAGAACCCTGAAAAAATATGTGAGAAATTGTGTGCTGTTTTTTGGAGACAACTAACAGTGCCGTGTTAATCTAGAAAGCGTGCAACTGTCTCAATACAATCAGTTTCAGCCCTAAATGTCCAAACTAAACTCCCACCAGTATGATGTGTGGAGAAGGTAGGAAACTGAACTCCTAAAATGGACCTTTGCTAATTAGCATTGAGTTCTCTTCACTGATGAATTCATGGCTTGTGTGACATTTAATAACCATTGTAAAACTTGAGTGCATAGGCAGCCAGGTACCAATGTATGTCTACGTCTACACCTACATAGATATTTCACAAGCCACCAATGGTGCATGGGAAAGGGTACCCCATACCACTACTTACCATTTCCTTTCCTACTCCACTCACAAACAGAGCAGGGGAAAAATGACTGTCGATATGCCTCCCTATGAGCACTAATTTCTCATATCTCATCTTCAGGTCCTTATGCTCTATTAATGTTTGCAACTGTAGAATCGTTTGGCAGGCACCTTCAAATGCCAGTACTCTAAATTTTATCAATAGTGCTTCTTGAAAAGAAGAGTTACTGAAGCATCTCCATAACACTTATGAGTGGTTAGAACCTACCGGTAACAAATCTAGCAGCCTGTCTCAGGATTGCTTCAACGTCTTCCTTCAATCTGACCTGGTATATATCCAAAACCCTTGAGCAGTGCTCAAGAATAGGTCACACTAGTGTACTATATGTTGTCTCCTTTACAAGGGAATCACTCTTTCCTAGAATTCTCCCAATAAACTGAAGTCGACCATTCACCTTCCCTACTACAGTTCTCACATGCTCGTTTCACCTCACGTCATTTTTCAGCATTACATACAGATATTTAAATGACTATATTGTCTCAAGTAGGACACTAATAATACCATATCCAAACATTACAGGTTTCATCTTCCTTCAATTCCCCATTATGTTACATTTTTTCACATTCAGGGCTCACTCCTATTCATCACACCATCCGGAAATTTTGTCTAAGTCATGTTTGTATCTTCCTACAGTCTCTTAACGTTGGCACCTCACCTTACACCATGGCATTATCAGCTAACAACCACAGATTGCAGCCTACCCTGTCTGTCAAATCATTTGTGTAAATTGGGAACAGCAGCGGTCCTCTCACTCTTCCCTGGGGCACTGCTGACAATACTCTTGTCTCTGATGAACACTCACCTTCGAGGACAACATACTGGGTTCTAATATGTAAGAAGTTTTTGAGCCACTCACATATCTGTGAACTTATTTCATATGCTCATACCTTTGTTAACAGCCTGCAATGGGGCACTGTGTCAAATGCTTTCCAGAAATCTAGAAATATGGAATCTACCCGATGCCCTTCATCCAAAGTTCTCAGTATATCATGTGAGAAAAGGGCAAGTGGAGTTTTTCACAAGTAATGCTTTCTACAACCATGCTGATTCATGGACATAAGTTTCTCAGTGTCAAGAAAATTTATTGTATTTGAACTGAGAATATGTTCAAGAATTGTGCAGCAAACAGAAGTTGGTCTGTAATTCTGTGGTTCCATTGTCTCACCTTTTTTATATATTGGAGTCACCTGTCCTTTTTTACAGTCACTTGGAACTTTGTTCTGGGCATGAGATTAATGATAAATTCAAGCTAGGTAAGGGGCCAATGCCGTAGAGTAGGCCTACCCTCTGTAAATTCGAACTGAGATCCCAACTGGACCTGGTGATCTACTTGCTTTCAAATCCTTCAGTTGTTTCTCTAGACCAGATACTCTTATTGCTATGTTATTCATATGGGAGTCTGTCCAATGGTCAAATGACAGTGTTTAATAGATTCTCCTGTGTGAATAATTTCTTGACTGTGAAACTTAAAACTTCGGGTTTAGTTTTGCTATCTTCAACTGCCACACCAGACCGGTCAACAAGGGACCTAGTGGAAGTCTTAGACCAGCTTACTGATTTTACATATGACCAGAGGTTTCTCTGGTTCTCTGCCAGATCTTATGCTAAGGTGTGATTGTGGTAGATTTTGTATGCTTCGCACATGGATCTTTCGACAAATGCTCAAATCTTTACTAACCTTTGCTTGTCATCATTTATGCATTCCCTTTTCAACTTAGGGTGCAACAGCCTCTACTTCCTCAGCATCCACCAAATTTTGCTATTAAACCATGGTAGGTCCTTTCCATCCTTTATCCACTTATTAGGGATGTAACTCTACAGACCAAAATTTACAATTTGCTTAAACTTTGCCCATAATTCCTCTACATTCCTCTTACTGGAACTAAGTGATGCCAATTGACTGTCTAAGTGAGATGTTAATAACTGCTTATCTTCTCTATTTAGCAGAAACACTCTCCTAACCTTCTTGACTGATTTATTAACATTTTAATCATTATTGCTATAATGACATCATGATTGCTATCCCCCATTTCTATACTCACATTGTCAGTAAGGTCTGGCCTATTTGTAGCTACAAGGTCTTAGATATTTCCATTGTGTATTGGCTTCTCAGCTAGCTCCTCATGACAATTTTCAGCAAACATGTTCAAAAGTATTTCTCATGACTGCCTATCTGCAACCCCAACAATGAATTCATAGACATCCTAGTCTATACTCGGTAGGTTAAAGTCATTCCAACTAGTATTGCATGATCTGGGTGTTTGTGCACTATTGACTGAAGACTTTCTTTGAATGACTCCGAAACTGTCACAACAGTAACTGGTGCCCAGCAAAAACATCCAACAATTTACTTGGTTTCACCTACACCTGTTATATGCGACCAGATGAATTCATTGTCACACTCAACTTCGACCTAAGTAGGGACAATATTTTTGTCAACTGCTATGAACACTCCCCTTCCTGTGGCCTCTAATCTGTCTTTCCAAAACATGCACCATGACTTGCTAAATATCTCAGAGCTTCCACTTTGGGTGTGCTGTCTCAGGCATGCAGTTCCATAGGTTCAACAAAGAAGTGGGCTGGTATCACATTTGGATATTTAATGTTTCTCATAAATATCAAGGGTATTTTGGAGACTCAACAACATCACAGCAGAATGCTCTAGTCTATTGACTAATCCTACAGTCTATGTATTGGTGATGTGTGTGCCTTTCAAGATGATAATACATGAGCATCTTGCACCTAACTCATGAGGCATTTCCTTCAGGAAGATAGAATCAATTGAATGGTATAGCATGTGGAACCTGGTGACCTGAACCTCGCTGATTATGTGTAGGACTAGTTAAATCTTGCACCATGTTGTTGCAAAAACCCTCCTCACACAGTGAATGACTTCAGGAGGCTGCGATTGAAGAAATAGAACAAGCTTGAGCAGTAGTGTCTTGACCAAGTAGTGGCCAACATGCCAAGGTGGATTCAAGCTTGTTACACTGAACAGTTTGGAGCAACATGGTATATAATATCAACCATCTGTAGAATTTGATTGCACAGATGTGCAAAACATGCACTTCCGGACAGAATGACTTTGTTATAATTATAATTTTGTTTTTATTTCAGACTAAAGCTACATTTAAGTTTCATCAGACTTATTATTGCCTTCCCTGGTCCCCTTGAAATTAATCCCACACACGTTCACAGATATGCAGGTGATGCAAAACTTTCATAAGTAAACTGCCATAAAGCTAGAAAAGTTTATGAAAGAGCTGCCAGTATTCAATTTTTTGGTCCTGTCCTCCTCAGTTGCGCGTAATACTACGGTATGTTGATGATTTTCACTTATGGACCGTCTGACAGCAACTGAATGAAACACAATGTTAGTGCCATACGCGTTTCGCCTTTATTTTCTGCAAGGCATCATCAGTGGCAGGTTGCGTAGACAGTTTCTTACATATTACGCTCCTGTTGCATTTTTGGTCTTGTTCTTCTTCCTATGAGCGCCAATTTGCTGTTTTTTCTGCATTCCACAGCACTATGCACTGAACGCTTTTTTTAATGCAAAACATTGCATTAAAAAAAGCGTTCAGTGCATAGTGCTGTGGAATGCAGAAAAAACAGCAAATTGGCGCTCATAGGAAGAAGAACAAGACCAAAAATGCAACAGGAGCGTAATATGTAAGAAACTGTCTACGCAACCTGCCACTGATGATGCCTTGCAGAAAATAAAGGCGAAACGCGTATGGCACTAACATTGTGTTTCATTCAGTTGCTGTCAGACGGTCCATAAGTGAAAATCATCAACATACCGTAGGAGCTGCCAGTATTTCAAGAGATTGACTGATACAGAATACTGGCATCCAAAACTTTGTAAAAGAAGTGAAAATGGTTGTCATCCAATTCTATTAATCATTTGAAATGTGGGATGAAAATATGAATTATTTTAGTTTAAATACAGAAAGGGGTCATACACAAAATGAAACAGGCATATGGGGAAAATGATAATCACTATGCTGCTTAATAATTAGCAGTTACCTCTTGCCACAGGTGCCTCCATGTCATTTCCAGTCCTGCATCCAAAGAAACACAAATTATACATAAGTTCACCTAAAACATACCCACTGAATCCCAAAAGGAGTGGTGTGACAGTACTCATAATTTGTATAAGAAATTTGATTATGTCATTTTTATGACTATTAATCAGTACATTGAAAACTCAGAACATAGCTAGGAAACATTAACTTCATTTATTGACTCAATCATTTTTTGTGGTACTGGTATAATGATAACAGTTTAGGCACAAGTTATCAGAAAGTTAACTATATGCACCGAAAAATCAACAAACTCTTCTGGAGCTATTCAGCACAGCTGCCTCCTGCAGTTGCCAACAAAGCAAAAGGTGCTGTGTTAAGTCTTGTTGACTGTTTAAAGGCACTTTCTGGATAACCCTAGCATCCAGTAATGTGCTTAGACTTCTATTTGCACATGGCTTTTATCTTATCAACTATTTCCCCATATGTAGTCATCTTCTCATTTCAGATCTTTTGTGATTTATAGATGGTTATAGATGTTGTTGATATCAGGAAGATGACTTTCTCAGCTTTGTTGATCATTGTTATGTTATGTTGACTGCATCAGGTTGTTTTATTACTTATTGCACTGTTGTTCCAGTAAATTTTGCATTTTTCAGATTCTGCAACATCCAATGTTTGTCTCTGCAGCATGATGGAAAATCTTTCATTAACTGATATTGCTGTAACAACTTCTACTGTATTGTTTTGGAGATCTCATCATGCTTTTCTAAAAAAAAATTCTGGGTGCCAGTTTTGTACATCAGATCCTCACAATTCCTGTAGCTATCATGTATGCCTAACTCCTTCATGACATAGCACAAGTAGTTCCTTGCCACAATGACCTGACTTTGTATTGCTGCCGGGAAGTTCTTCAGTTTTTATGTGGAAACCTGTGTATATCAACCAATTTTTGAATATATTATTTATTTATATTTCTGTAAGAGTTGCACATAATCTTTAATGGTCACTAGTTTCAAATGTGTTCATTCAGTTTAAAAGCATACCCTGCATCTGTAATATTTGACTGTAACATAATTTTTACTGCACATTTGAAACACTTGAACAGGTATTTCAAAATGTTCCATTGGAATTATATTACAGTCAGATAATATCTCTTGTATTATAAGAGATTTAGGCAATGGTTTGAAAATGAATGCACATGTTTGAAACTAGTTATTATTAAAATGATATGCTGCTTAGCAGAAAACTAAATAAATGACAAATGAAATGAGTTGTAGGACCTTTACACCAATGCAGTGTTGGAACTGCACAGTTGTTCATTGCTTGCAAATCAACACAATTCTTGTTGATGTACGGTAATATACCATTATCATTATTATTATTGTTGTTATGTATTACTTGTTAAACATACATACGTAGGTGGCTTAGAACAAGTAAAATGGCAATATTCACACATTATGCTAGTCTACCCATGAGTGGAAATAGTCCAATTGGATCTGAGTGGATACCTGTTTGATATTGATTTCATGAGTAAATGAATTTGACATCTTTGTAACAGTGTGGTGATCTTCTTTTGAACTTCATAAGACACAAAAAAGGTAGAAGAATTATCCTCATTCATTGACACTCGCATAGATATTGGCATGCCCATCTCATTCATTGGTGTCCCAGATACAGCTTGACAATGTTTTGGTCAAGTAATCAGGTAGGAGAGGGAGGAGCAGTACATACAACACCTCTCAGAACCATGAGGAGTTCCTGAAACCATCGTGACATAAATCGGAATTTGTATGACTGGAGCATTATCTTGCTGAAGCGACAGGTTACCTTTAGGATGCTGTAGACAATCAGACATATCCACATCATTCAAAAGGATGCTCTTGTATCAAACACTAGTGCCAGGCAGTTGCAAGTATGTCAATGTTTCCACTTTATCCTCTATATAAATAAGTCATACAGGAGTACTTCCAGCACATGCCTGAACAGTGCTTCGTTGGCAAGAAGAATGAGTCACCTCATGCAGTTTTCAGATTATTAAAACCATGTCACTAGCTGGTACCAAAGTTTATTGCAACTTACTACTCCAGGTAAGCTATAACTTATACTACACTTTGCGTCGTGTTCCTGTACTCTCTTTGCTCTGAGATGTTCAGTGAGCAGAGATGTGTGTGGGGTGATGTATTTCATGTTCTTAGCATAGAGATAGTTTCACAAGAACTGCAGTTGTTGGGTGCCACTGTCAAAGTTTGTCCCTATTTAACAAACAGCTTGGTTTCCTGCTAAAAGAAAACAAAATCATTCAGATTTAGAATGTTAATAGCCTACATTCATAGTAATCCCTCTGTAAAGAGCACCTTCATTGTTCGTTCTACTTTTCCTGACACCAAACAGCTCTGACAAACACCACAGCAATCATTCTCCACATGAACTGATGACAAAACAGAGTATGAATGCAATTGTGTGTCCATGTCTGGTGCTATCACAGTCTGTGATTTGTTTCAAGTAAGAGGGTAGAATCGATTGCATGTACTTGTTAGGTGCCAGAAAAAAGATAGCTTAAGTGTAACATCCTAAAATGGCAGTTGTAGCAAACTGTTTCGTTAAATAAATTATAAACCATACTGACAGTGTTTCTGTCAATGTATAGTGTGATGTGAAAGAATGTGGAGTTACTAAAGGTTTATCAGTTGATAATGGATTAAGGATCATGTTTCCCATTCAAACAACTACTAGTGGCAATGAAACTGTCCCACTTGTAGAAATAACTTATGACAGTGTTACTATAGAAGAAACTGGAGCAGACCAACATAACCAAGAAGAAAGAGAATCATCTAAGGAAGGTAACAGCCTTCAAATTGTCAATGATATTAGCAATCTGTGAACCTGGATGGATATTATAAATGATAATCTTAGGATAAGACCAGGTAAGGAAGGTCTACGAGACATTAGTGAAAAAACGTAGAATTTTCTGAGGATAGGGAGGCAAGAATGTGTTTACTGTTTTTCAATCGTACTGTTATCTTTTAAATGACAGAAACATTTAAGTAAACACAGCTTGTTGACTTTCAAACAAAAGATGCTGTGTATTGCTTTTGTAATAGGTTCTTCACTTCTAATGCAGGCTCTCTCACAAGAAATTGTTTAAGAGACTGGTAAAGCTTATCAAAAATTCTCTCTAACCATGAACTGTCCCACAACCTTGTTATTGGAAAGTGCAAGTACAAAAAACTTTCAGAGAGAATCAAAATTTCAAAATTAATGGATCAGGCAACTCAAGATAAAATTCATCAGGAAGTAAAAAGATGCTGATTGTTTCCTTGTCAAACGAAATGTTTTAATAAGATGTGACCATGAAATTTTGGGGTATCTATTTATTTATTTATTTCTTACTCCATCAATCCAACTCTGATAAACTGACAAGGATATAGAGTGCGTCAGTAAACAATCAATACAAAGGTGAGTAGTAAAGCAGTCAATCAGACAAAAGTAATACCGGTACTACATGTTTGCTATATAGCATTTGCTGTATGTATATACACATACGTGGTAAGAGTGACAGATTAGACCAAACATTACACATAGGAAGTGAAAACAAATTAGAAACCAGTGAAAATAACTATGAATGTTACATGGGTATGGTACCTACATCATTGCTCAAACTTCAACTATGGTGTATCACACTCAAAATATCTGGTCCACAGACCTAGGTGGTTTTTTCATTGTGGCTTAAATACTCTTCTAAACTGTAAAATGACCTTTCCAGTAGAAATTGCTTCAGATGATCCCTAAAGGAGGAATGGCCATCAATTTTTTTCAATATCTGGAGAGAGAGCATTAAAAACTTTTGCACCACAGAACTGCATACCCTTTTGCACCATGGCCAGGTTTTTACATTCGTTGTGGAAATCATGCTTTCTCCTGGTATCATATCCATGATACTCACTATTTCTTTTATGAAACTTGGTATTTTTACTGATGAATCCCATAAGAGAAAATATGTACTGGGATGTGACAGCAAGAATGTTTAGTTTCCAGAAAAGGTTTCTATAACTACATCTGGAGTCTATGCCGCTCATTATTCTTATAACACGTTTCTGGGCCAAGAGTATTTTCTTTGCTAGTGTTTGGTTTCCCCAAAATATAATACCATACGTTATAAGAGAATAGAAATATCCATAGTATGCTACTTTCATTGTGTGTATGTTTCCGCTCTCGGAGAGAATGCATAGGGCAAAACTTGATGAGGTGAGTCTCTTCTGAAGATTTATAATATGATGAGACCAGTTTACTCTACAGTCAATTAAAATGCCTAAAAACTTTGTTGATACAATACTTTCTATTGACTCTGTTCCACATTTCACAGTTAATTTCTCCTCTGTTTTAGCAGTTGCAGTGAACTGGATATAATTAGTCTTATTAAACTTCAGCGATAGTCCATTGAAGTTAAACCATTTCACTAAATCAGGAAGAATATTCTTAACACATCCTTGAAAATCTTCACATGTATGACCATTAATCACAATGTTCGCGTCATCTGCAAAAATGGTAAAAAAGCACTGTAACATTATACATTGAGATAAGTCATTTATAAATATGAGGTATAGTAGATGGCCAAGAATATATCCTTGGGGCACTCCACATTTAATGGTTCTCCATTCAGATGAAACCAGGCCACTATGGATCTCATCGGTACTATCTACCACTACTTTCTGCTTCCAATCTTTGAGGTATGCTTCTAACCACTTATTTGCTAAACACTTATTCCTCATAGGTCTGCTTTCTGTAGTAGCATTTGGTGGTTCACAGTGTCAAATGCTTTTTGACAAGTCTCAAAATAATCCAGTTCTTTCCATTTTGTCACTAATTGATTCCAGAACTTTATTTGTGAAAGCACAAATTGCTTGTTCAGTTGACCGTACCTTCCGGAGTTCAGATTGACTATTGCTGAGAATGTTATATTTATTTAGATGTTCCAAAATTCTCGAATACATAAGCTTTTCCAGTATCTTAGAAAAGGATGTTAGAAGGGAAATTGGCCTGTAATTTGTGACTTCGGTTTTGTCACCTTTCTTGGAAAGGGGTTTTACAACTGCATATTTGAGTCTGTCAGGCACAGTTTCCTGTTGTAAGGACGCATTAAAAAATTGGCTAAGTACATTACTAATGTCAGCACAGCACTGTTTTATTAAATTATGAGAGATATTATCTACCCCAGTGGAATAAGAATTCTTGAGGGAGATGATTATTCTTTTAATTTCCGATGCTGTGACAGGTCTAATGTGAATTTTACCTGTATGTTCAGGTATGGTCTTTTGCATATGACTCAAAACTTCATTAACAGAGCCCTCGCATCCTATTTGTTGTGAAACTAACAAGAAGCGGTTGTTGAAAATATTCGCTATGTTATCAGGATCGTGTACTAGATTACCTTCGTGCTTAAGTTTGAGTTCTTCAGAAGTTCTTATGGTTTCCCCTGTCTCCCTTCTAACAATGTTCCAGACAGTCTTAATTTTGTTATGAGAGTTATCTATTTGTTGATCATAATACAATACTTTTGATTTTTGTATTACCTTCTTTAGTATTTTACAGTACATTTTGTAATGGTTAGTTTTCGTAGTGTCCTTAGACATTCTAGTTGCAATGTAAAGTTCCCTCTTTGTTTTACATGATTGTTTAATTCCCTCTGTGATCCAAGGTTTCTTCTGTGATGTACCAGGTTTGCTTCTAACTAACTTTTTTAGGAATACCTCTGTAAATAAGTCTGTGAACTCATTTATGAATATATTAAATTTGGCATTAACATCGTCCACCCTGTATACTGGGCTCCAATCTATCTGTTGCAGTTTGCGTTTAAAGACTTCAAGTGAATCACTAGTCTTTATCCTAATAGATTTCCATGTGGGGATTAGTTTCTTGAGGGGTGTACTGTAATGCAGAGTGAGGAGCTGTCCATCATGGTCAGATCATTGAAGACAGGGGTGACAGTGAAGCAATGGTGCCAGCTTAAATCTATAAAAATATTGTCTATCAAAGACTGACTCTCTGTTGTGATTCTGGTGGGAATGTCAACTACCGGAAAAAGATTATATGAATTTATCAAATGCTGGAGCTCTACTTTCTTGTAGTTTTCACTTAAAAGTCTACATTAAAATCCCCAAGAATGAATATTTCCTTATTTTTAGAAAATAAAGTTGATAACAATAATTCTGTTTGCACCAGAGAGGCCCTAAAGTTAATAATAATAATAATAGCTTTATTCAACATCGAATGGTACACTGCACATGTGTAAAGAAACAGTAATGATTACAGTTATTTGTACAATACACAAGACACATTCTTCTGAATACGTCATTAATTTACAACAAAATTACAATAAGGTGTTTACTTATTTCTGTTCACAAAATTTCACAAAGCATTTGTTGTTCTTCATATAAGTATGGTACTCTTCTAATATGTAGAAAGGGTGTTTTACTAAAAATTTCTTAAGCTGATTTTTCAGTTTAATTGTAGGAAGAGCCATGACTGCTCTAGGCAGTGCATTAGCTAATTTTATACCTGCATACTGAGGCCCCTTTTCGTAAAGTGCTGTTCTGTGGCTACCAATGTAAAATCTTTCTTTATTTCTAGTATTGTACTGGTGGAAATCTGAAAAAGTGTTTGGGTGCAGTCTTTTCACAAGCAATATGGCTTTTAGAATGTATGTGTTTATAACAGTTAACACCTCTGTTTTTGGAAACAAGTTGAGACAAGATTCCCTATATTTTGCTCCACAGATTATTCTCACACCCCTTTTTTGAAGAATGAGTAGCTTATCTAGATTAGCTTCGGTTGTTGCCCCCCAAATTTCAATACCGTAGTTCAAGTGAGAGGAGAAAAGAACATGGTATGCAGTCTTTAGGACTACGGTGTCTCTACAGAACTTGCTAGTAGTACTGATTGCAAATATATTTTTTGACAACTTAGTTGCTAGAGAGTCAATATATGTGTCCCATTTCATGTTGCTTTGGATTGTTATGTCAAGGAATTTTACACTAGACTCTTTCTTTACCAATTTGTTGCCCATGTATAATTTAATTTCATTATTCAAACTACTTTTGTTAAACTCCATCAAACATGTTTTACTGGTGCTTACATTTAAGTGGCTTTCATTAAAAAACTGAACAATTTCTTTTGTCACATTATTACACTCGGCCTATAGTTCATTACATGATTCCTTTTTACATACAATGGACGTGTCATTGACATACAGAACAATTTTGGAATTTATAGTACAGTATTTAATACCATTTACATCGATCAAGAACAGAAGGGGGCCCAATACCGAGCCCTGGAGCACCCCATATTTTATGCAAGTGATCTCTGATTTGTAGACACCACTTTCCATTTTAAGTAGAACAAACTGCTTTCTATTGCTCATATAACACTTTATTAGGTCATAAGCAGCACCTCTAATGCCCATGTTCCATAGCTTGTCTAATAGGATGTCAACGTTCACACAATCGAAGGCTTTTTCCAGGTCTAGGTATACACTTGCCACATGTTCCTTGCTTTCGATACCCCCTAACACCTCTTCAATTAGTTGAGCAGCTGCAGTGCTAGTTGATTTACCTTTTACGAATCCATTTTGATTTTCGAACATCAGGTTGTGTTTGTTAAGAAAGTTTATAATCCTGTTGTATATAATTTTCTCTACTATTTTGGAAAAGACAGGAAGGATTGAGACTGGTCTGTAGTTTTCTATTTTGTTGTTGTCACCTTTCTTAAAAAGGGGTGTTACCTGTGCTATTTTGAGTCCGTCTGGAAAGGTGCCTGATTCTATTATATTGTTGACTGCTGCAGACAGAGGTACAGAGACATTTTGGCTACAGGCTTTTAAAACATTAGTATTTAGGCCATCATGCCCAGCTGAATTAGAGGGTTTTAGAGAGTTAATGATGCCCATTATTTCTTCACAGTTTGTGGGGGCTAGATATATACTATGGTCACATGCATTGCCTTTAAAACGGTAGTGCATGTTTTTATATTTGTCATTTATGGCTTCTCCTACGGAAGAAAAATATTCGTTAAAAATATTTGCAATTTCCAGTTGGTCTTTTATGAGCATGCCATTGTGGTTAATAGTAAAGTCCATACAGGATTTGTCATTGTCGGTTCTAAAACTGTTTATGACTGCCCAGATGCCAGTAGTTATGTTGTGTGAGTTTTGAAGCTTATTTGCAACATAGTTGCTCCTGGTCTGTGTAAGTTAGTCCTTATAGTGTGCTTGATATATTTTGAAGGCTTCCTTTAGCTCAGGAATCTCTCTATTATTCAGCATTGCACTTGGAGTAGTTTAAATTTTTCCCTCGCTTCAGTGACATTACTATTTACCCAAATATTTTTGTTTATATTTTTTTTGTTTGTTTCATTTTTGTGATTACAACTTGGCATGTGGTATCAAAGCAGTAATAGAAGTCAGCAGCAAAGTTATCATATGAAAAGCTATTATTTTCAAACCATTTTGTTTGTGCTAGCATCCAGTTTAGTCTATTTATGTTGTCATTATACATTATTCTTTTAGTTACAAACTGTTGCTTTGTGGTGACAGTGGGGGCCTCATGGCATTCCAATTTAAGCTGTACTGCATGGTGATCTGAGATGGCTAGTTTTAAAACCGATGCACTGTGGGATAGGTGGGTCATGTTTGTTATTATGTTGTCAAGACATGTTTCACTATTGCCAATTTCTCTAGTGGGTTCCCGAATGAGTGGGGTCAGGTTAAATTCATCACACAGACGATGTAACTTTTTGGTGCTGACATCATTTGTTAATAAATCTACATTTATATCCCCTGTAACTATAATATTTACATGACCCAGAAAATGTTGTGTCTATATATACAAGCAAGTGAGAAATATTTACAAAAAAGGTATCTGTATTTGCTGCAGGTGGCCTGTAAACACCGATAACTGTTATGTTACCTCTACCCCATTTCAGGTTTATTGCAGCAAATTCTGAGACTCCTTTCAAGCAGAAGGCACACACATCAATAACATTAAAATTACTTTCATTTAAAGTGAAAGTTGCTACACCTCCCCCAGTCTTGTCTTTTCTACTGAAGGCTGTGCAGAATTTCATACACAGTGGTTGACTAATGCTAATCAGAGCTTCATTGTACCAATGTTCAGTTACAACTAATATATCAGGTTTGTCAATCCGTGAAATTACATCTAGATCATTATGCTTATCCCTAAGACTACCAAGATTCTGGTGTATGATTTTAAGGCTTATTAGTTTGATGTACCCTGTAAATTGCCACTGCTATTACTGAGGAGCTATCCACTGCAACTTCTATTGCATAGGCTTCAAATAGTTGTTCTAGGCAGTATTTATTTACATCTACAGATCTATATATGACATTATTTTCAACAAAAATAGCTACACCACCTCTTTCCTTGTTGTTCCTTGAGTAGTAGCTTGCAGTGTTCTAGTTAGAATCTAACTGTAATAAGTTAATGCGGCTTGTGATATGATGTTCGATAAGGCATAATATTTGAGCATTGTTTATATAATTTCTGTCATTTATATTGACTGACAGCTCATCTACTTTGCTGCTAAGTCCCCTAATGTTTTGATGAGAGATGGACAAGTTAGACTTGTTTGTAGAGGTGTCACTTATCTTGGGTGTTTCTTGTTCTTTGTACCTGTACTTAAAAAAATTTTAAGATGTAGTGGGCGTGCTACTTTCCGTCTGCTTGCTGTTCCACGTGCAGTCGGCTTGCCTGTTGTTGGTGGAACTTCTTTTGCTTCTTTTTCTTCTGCGGGTGACGTTATGCCTAAAAATTTCTTGGTGTGTTTGTTGAGTATGGCTTCTGCTTCTTGGTGACGATCAAGTAGTGAAGTTATTCTTGGAGCTTGCAAAATTTGTGTTTCATTCACCACCGTCCTTATTGGTTTGAACCATTTCATAATTTGAGGCTGTTTTACGATTTGATTGTTCGTTTCTGCCCTGCTGAGTTTAAAACACTTCGTAATTTGCAACTGATTGGGGGCTTTACTGTTTGCTGCTCACCAAAATCGGTTTGTAATTTGCCTTAGATTGCTACTTGTCCTGGTTTCTTCGTTGTCAGGCGAGATACTAGTAAATATTATCAGCAGAACCTCTTTTCCTGATGCATTTAAATGAAGTCCGTGAGCTGTATACAATTTTCGCTCTAAAATGTTGGTATCCTTAACATCAACATTCTGGAAATGAGTACATATTTCCGCGAAACTCTTGTTAGCGACACTAATTTCGCGGTTTACGCATAACCAACTCGGTTAGTCATGACGCTCTAGGACATTTACAAAGAGAACATTTGAGTCAAATTATTCAGACAGTTTCTCAGTTCTGTGAGAGCCTTGTATGACTCATTTCTATGAACTTCATGAACAAAAAAATCATCCTTAGTCAAGCTAGTTACTTCATTAGATTTTGTTAGGTTTGTTAGTTCTCATAATTGGGCCCCAGGCTTCACGAATCCAGATACCCTGAAGTTGTATTTTTCCATTAACACTGCGGAAATTCCCCGGGCGTGACTACCACCTAATACACAGGTCTTCTCGCATTTTCTAATTTTCACACTCGGGGGATCAATTAGCACCGGTCTGTTTACTTTATGCGATTCATTTCCAAACTTTTCGGCTCCGACTGGCGTGTTCAATGAATCTTCAGCAATGTGCACAATAAAGTTTTTATGCACTTGTGATTGACTGTTTTTCAGCACTAAAGTTTCACTGCATTTACACACGGAAGTTTCAGTGTTATTTTGCGATTGAAATTCCTGGGAACAGTTTTCTTCCGTTTTCCACTTGTTTCCTGATGACGAATCGTCTTTGTTTTATTTGTTTATTTATTCTTTGCCCATGGACTCCAGCTGAAAATCCAGCTGAGGGTATTGGGTGTGTCATATAATAGGCTATTAACATCAAACTTGATTTCATTATATATACATGAAACAAATAATTAAACAGAAATAATCCATAAGCATACAAAGGTATTACATGTTTCACATTACATATATACACAAATTCAAACAACATACAGAAATGATCATTTTTAAAGGTACATTTCAGTAATGATATAACATATTTAAACACCATTTAGTATTCACTCAAACTGTATAAACATTTATCTGTGAGATATAGTTTCAAATGATTTTTAAAACATTTTACGTCTGTTTCTTTTTTAATGATTTTGGGGAGTTTATTAAAAAACATTTTGCCTGCTTCTTCAGGGGCAGTCATAGACAGTTTTAGATTTCTGTTTATCATGTTGTAATTTTCATTTCCTCTTGTACCGTGTTTGTGTACATCTTTATTTAGGAGGTGTTTATCACTTGACCTTACCGCCATTATGCTTTGGTATATGTACAGTGAATATACTGTCATAATAGTACAGTGTACAAAAGCTTGCCTACAGGTCTGTCTTGGTGGTATTTTTGCAATGCATCTCACTGCCCTTTTCTGAAATGTGAATATTCTTTTTAAGTAGCCATCTTGTGCACTTCCCCATATATGAACTGAATAAGACAAATGTGGGAAGGCAAGTCCATAATACATTGAACTGGGGACTTTATCATCCACAGTCTTAGCTGTTTTATGCATGATGAAGATCTGTTTGTTTATCTTTTTACACAGTGCATCTATGTGCTCCCCCCATGCCGAATGTTTGTCTATTATAGTTCCTAGAAAATTTTTTGCTGGTTACTTCTTTAATAGTCTTCCCATTTATATTATAATTTTCACTATGCTTGGTCTGAAATACTACATTCATTGTTTTAGACTGATTCATAAGCAGGTTGTTTTGTGTTAAATATTTATTTGCATTTTCGATATTCAGGAGTGCTTCCTTCTCAAGCTCCTCCTTTGTGTCAGCTGTGCAAATGATTGTTGCGTCATCAGCATACACTATAAGTTTCTGATTTATATAGCTAGGGAAGTCATTTACGTAGAGTATAAATAGTATTGGCCCAAGCACAGACCCTTGCGGCACACCGTCTTTATCTGTTTGCAATTCTGATCTGTAGTTTGTTATATTTCCCCCACTAGTATGTCTGATTTCTGTGCATTGTTTCCTATTTGTAATGTATGATTTAAGTATGTCATAGCATTTTCCTCTAATTCTGTAGTGATGTAATTTCATCATTAATTTTGAGTGGTTCACACAATCAAATGCCTCAGATAGGTCCATAAAAATCCCACAAGTCTTTTGTGGCCTGTCAAGTAAATTAAGAATGTGCTCAGTTATATCTGTTGATGCTGTTTTTGTTGACTTCCCTTCTCTGAAACCATGTTGTAATGAGTGCAGTATACTGTACTTTGTTATAAAACTTACAATTCTATTCTTTATTATCACTTCATAGATTTTAGGAAATGTTGAGATCAATGATATTGGCCTGTAATTTCCTAATTCATCCCTGTTCCCTTTCTTAAGTACTGGCTTCACTTTACTTACTTTCAGTGAATCTGGAAATATACCTTCTTCTATCGCAGCATTCAGCATGTGTGTCAATGGTGTTAACATACATTCTCTGCATTCCTTTATGAGATGTGATGTGACACCATCCAATCCAGATGAATGTTTAATTTTAAGTTGTTTTATTAGGTTTGACACTTCTGTATCTGTTGTAATTATGAAAACCACAGTATGATTTGTATGTGGGGGGTTGAACAGTTTACTTACTGCATTTGTTTTATTTTGTCTTATTAATTGGTCTGCTACAGTAATATAATATTTGTTAAAAGTATTGGCTATTTCTAGAGGGTTTGTGTTGCTTTTCCCACTCATCAGTGGGCAGATTTCCTCTGCCCGATTTGTTACTTTTCCTCTCTCTTCATTAATAAAAGACCATAAACCTTTTGAGTAGTTCTTTCCCTTATCTATAGACATCCTGATGAATGAAGCTTTACTTTCTCTTATAAAACTACAGTACTCTCTTTTTTTTATTTTATACAGTGTGTTGTAGGCCTCAGTATTTTTTTGTTTGGAGAGGTCATAATACAGTCTCAGATTATTTCTTGCATGGATTACTTCTCCAGTCACCCAGCTTTTCTTTTTTTGTTACTGTTTGACAAGCCTTTTACTAACAGGACATGTAACATCATAATAATAATTGAATAAAGCAAAAAACTGGTTCCATTTGATGTTTGCATCTTTAGCTGTATATATTGTTTCCCAGTTTTCTGCCTCTAACATCTTCTTTAGCAGATTTATGTTATGGGGATAGTTCTGTCTTCTCATCTCCCATATCTTCTGCACTGAATCACTAGTCTTTACATTTATGTCTATCATGATTGCAAAATGGTCTGCTAATCGGAGTTTATTACCTGTGTGTCACAACAGCATGTAGGAATATTTGTTATTACATGATCAATTATAGTCTCACTATGCTTTGTTACTCTGGTTGGTTTATCTATTTTTATTTTTAGGTTGTATATGCACAATAAGTCCAGTAGGGTCTTAGTATTGTCTGTATTTTTACTCGTGTCTATGTTCAGATCTCCTATAATGATCAAATAAGCAAAGAAGGTTTTAATTACACCATTTGGTGATCGATACAAACCTAATACACGACATAAATTCCCAGCAATTTTAGTTTCCAGTGCTGTAGCTTCAAAGCTCAATTCTATAGTATATTTTGTTATATTTATGGCTTTAGTTGATTTATAGTTAGAAAATATGGCAACCCCACCACTTTTATAGGAAGTTCTGCAAAAACTGGCTACTTTCACATAATTCTTCAAGTTGTATATTCCTATGTGATTTTCTTTTAGCCCATGTTCTGTAACTACTAGAATGTTTGGCCTACATTCCTGTAATATTACCTCTAGTTCCTCTGTTTTATTGTTTATGTATTGAACATTTTGGTAAAGTATTCTAACAGTTGGCTTTAAATGTAATACACTCCTGGAAATGGAAAAAAGAACACATTGACACGGGTGTGTCAGACCCACCATACTTGCTCCGGACACTGTGAGAGGGCTGTACAAGCAATGATCACACGCACGGCACAGCGGACACACCAGGAACCGCGGTGTTGGCTGTCGAATGGCGCTAGCTGCGCAGCATTTGTGCACCGCCGCCGTCAGTGTCAGCCAGTTTGCCGTGCCATACGGAGCTCCATCGCAGTCTTTAACACTGGTAGCATGCCGCGACAGCGTGGACGTGAACCGTATGTGCAGTTGACGGACTTTGAGCGAGGGCGTATAGTGGGCATGCGGGAGGCCGGGTGGACGTACCGCCGAATTGCTCAACACGTGGGGCCTGAGGTCTCCACAGTACATCGATGTTGTTGCCAGTGGTCGGCGGAAGGTGCACGTGCCCGTCGACCTGGGACCGGACCGCAGCGACGCATGGATGCACGCCAAGACCGTAGGATCCTACGCACTGCCGTAGGGGACCGCACCGCCACTTCCCAGCAAATTAGGGACACTGTTGCTCCTGGGGTATTGGCGAGGACCATTCGCAACCGTCTCCATGAAGCTGGGCTACGGTCCCGCACACCGTTAGGCCGTCTTCCGCTCACGCCCCAACATCGTGCAGCCCGCCTCCAGTGGTGTCGCGACAGGCATGAATGGATGTACGAATGGAGACGTGTCATCTTCAGCGATGAGAGTCGCTTCTGCCTTGGTGCCAATGATGGTCGTATGCGTGTTTGGCGCCGTGCAGGTGAGCGCCACAATCAGGACTGCATACGACCGAGGCACACAGGGCGAACACCCAGCATCATGGTGTGGGGAGTGATCTCCTACACTGGCCGTACACCACTGGTGATCGTCGAGAGGACACTGAATAGTGCACGGTACATCCAAACCGTCATCGAACCCATCGTTCTACCATTCCTAGACCGGCAAGGGAACTTGCTGTTCCAACAGGACAATGCACGTCCGCATGTATCCCGTGCCACCCAACGTGCTCTAGAAGGTGTAAGTCAACTACCCTGGCCAGCAAGATCTCCGGATCTGTCCCCCATTGAGCATGTTTGGGACTGGATGAAGCGTCGTCTCACGCGGTCTGCACGTCCAGCACGAACGCTGGTCCAACTGAGGCGACAGGTGGAAATGGCATGGCAAGCCATTCCACAGGACTACATCCAGCATCTCTACGATCGTCTCCATGGGAGAATAGCAGCCTGCATTGCTGCGAAAGGTGGATATACACTGTACTAGTGCCGACATTGTGCATGCTCTGTTGCCTGTGTCTATGTGCCTGTGGTTCTGTCAGTGTGATCATGTGATGTATCTGACCACAGGAATGTGTCAATAAAGTTTCCCCTTCCTGGGACAATGAATTCACGGTGTTCTTATTTCAATTTCCAGGAGTGTAGTTCCCCTTCCTGTAAGCACTTCATTTGTTCCCTTTGCTTCTGGTACTATGCAGTGATTTTTTTTCAGTTTGTCATTAAACCTGGATCGTATCTTTGTCCTGTATTTATACTGCTCTCACTATTGTCACACTGGTATTTAAGATGGACAGTTTTACTTACATCTTTTTCTCTTTCTGCTTACTCGGTACCATAAAAAATCCTCACTTAGTGTAGCAGGTCTCCTAGTTCTCAGGCATCTGTCTTGATTGGAAGCTGCTTCTGCTGTTAATCTCCCAGGCCTCAGGTACCTCTTCTGTGTGGTTGCTGTTGCTGGTGGCTCCTGTGCTCTCCGACTTGGTGACTGCCCTTCTTTGTTAGCTGCTGCGGCTAATGACCCTTGTATGTTTGCCTCACAAGGATTTTCATTGCCTTGAGATAGTATTATGGCGTCTGCTGTTCTGGATGCTGTTGCTGATGACGACAGCTCTGCTGATGATTGTGGAGATTCTGCTGCTATTGGTTTATCTGACACTGCTGCTGAGAATATCAGAGCCTTTGCTGCTGCTACTGGTGTTTGTTGTAGCTCTACTGCAGATAATGATGGTTCCACTGTTACAGACGACTCTTGTTTTGGCGGAATTGGGATTGGAGACACTTCCATTTCAGATGACTCATTAATAAATTCAAGTATTTCGGTGCTAATAATCTTTTTCCCTTTTACGTTCATGTGGAGACCATGTCTTGTGAAGTGCTCTCTGTGAACACTGTTTATCTCTACGAAAGTCGTATTCGGGAAACCTCTACATATTTTCTCAAATAGCCTGTTTGCTGTAACAATCTCGATGTTTACACACGAGTTTTCCATCAGATCATGTCTCCTGGGGATACTAACAATGTAGAAATGCACTCGAGGCATCCTTTTTATTGTTTCCTTTAGGATTCTCGTTGCACGCCAAGTTTCATTACAGTAAACATCATTTGCGCCTCCTATTATGATGCATCTGTTACCGGTCGTTAATATGTTGTCACTGTTTTTCAGAATTTCGCGTAGTGGCGCGCCTGGTTTGATGATGCCTGTTACATTAAGGTCTCGGTGATTTCTTCTCATGATTTCTGTAACTCCTCTCACATGATTATCTGCCAAAATGTATGTCTGTTGCTTGTATCCTTGTTTATACATAACGTGGTTATTTACTTTTCTTTCTTTACGGGTATTTACCTTGTGTTTTCTCCGTTTAATCCACTTGTATCTTTTTGTGTGGATAGTTTGTTCATATTTTTATCCATAGACGCACTATTAACACTTTCTTTTCTTGCGTTTAATTCAGTTGTGTCTTCTTGAGTGATCAGTTCGTTTATATTTCTAGTTACAGTCGTACTGTTTACACTTTGTACATTCGGTTGTGCAGACCTACGAATTTTATGGCTAGCATTAATGAGATCTTGTTGCCTTGACGATTCAGACAGTTCCCGTATGGTTAGTACCACATTTTCCATTGTTTTTATATATTTTTTATAATGTCAAGTTCTTTTTTAAGTTCGTCATGCACGCTGTCTTTTATTGCCGCGTAGCACTTTTCACTCGCGATCTCGCGGCCGTTACACTCTATGTCACATTTACACTGTATTTGTAAATCTTCTTGTGCAAAGCAGTGTGAATGGCACCATTTATGTTTAAACACGCATATTCTAATTCCATTTAGCACTGTTTCGTCACAAACAATAGACTTGATTGAAATTATGTCCTCAAAAACTGCAGAGCGGTTTAAAGTTACGTGTACACTTGCCGCCATCTTGCTCAGCTTCTCACATATTCTGGATTGACCTTTCTCCATGTCCGCTTTTAAAGCACCGATTATAAATTGTAAACAGGAAATATGTTCATTAAGCCTTGAAATTTCGTCCTTACAATTTACACACGTTTTCTTTTTACCACCGAAATTTACTTTTTTCCGCGGAGAAGCCCGATTTACCTTTACACTCGCCACCATCTTGGACATGTAATGGAAAATTTTGGGAACAAGTGAATTAATGGCCAAGTTCAATCCCATATTAAATGATCATATTAATCATGTGATTAAACTTGAAAGACTGGTAACACACTTCAGTAAGGTCATACAAAATGATATCATCACCATACTTTCTGATGAAATGTATCTCTGATGAAGGATATTACACTCAAAAATAAACATTATTCAGTAGTACAGTACTGTACACCAGATTTAAGTCACAAGGAGCATTTAGCATGGTTTTAAGAGTATAGACGCATTTTCCAAACAAGTGGCAATAGAACAGTATTTTTTTTTTATTAAGTGAATGACACTACTGGAAAAAGTCTCACAGAACTGTTGCTTCAGATACTACATAACCTTGGCATACTGCCTGCGGATTGTTGGTGACAATCTTACAATGGAAGCGATTTGAAGTGCAAGAAGAGTGGTACTCGACATCGCATCATTGAAGAAAATCCAAGAGCTTAATATATCCCTTGGTGTGCTCATAGCTTGAACTTGGTTCTTAGTGATGCAGGTTAATCATCTATATTGAAGTCACCACATGAAATTGTATTTTTCTTTGGAGAGTAAATTTCTTCCAAACGTTCCTCTGTATGGTTATAAAACATTTGCCTGTCTCCATCTGATGACCTGTACATGCAAATAATAACTGTATTTTGCATTGGTAACTTATTTAGTCACTCTGTTGAACCCAATATTTTCCTTAACATGTACCTGTAACTCAATATTTTCATGTAAAACGCACCAGCAGGTTTGAATTGAGGTAGGTATGTTAACTCTAACATATCTTGTTTAACGCAGAGTTCAGTAAATCCTTTTTGTCTACTGGAATACAATTTTTGTTTCATTATTCTCTTGGGCATCCTGTCATCTGCCAGCCTCATCATATGCCCTTACAAGTATACTTTGAGTAATTTTATAAATTTATCTATATTTTTCCCTTCTATTTATTGTCCATATTTCTGACCTATATGTGACGACTGGTAATACAAGGGCATAGTACACTTTTAACCTTACTGGCCTTGTTGTTAGAGAGTTCTTAAAAATCTGAAATTTGGCAAAATAGTATAATTTTCAAGCTTGCATCCTTTCTCTAACATAGTGTCTCATATCATTATTATCAGTGGTTAAAAGTGCTCCTATATAAGTCAAGCACCTAACATCCTTAGGACATTTGTGAGACACCAGATCATGTATTGTCATGTTGTGTTTTTTTGACTTTAGAAATGTAGATTGCCCCCATTTGCAGTGAGTACAATTGTTTGTATCTGTATTTCTTTATCGTGTGTGTAAATCCTAGTTTGGTGCATAGTCTGAACAAGTAAGATTCAACATAGTAACAAAAATTATACATAATATCATTTTGAGATAATAGTTCAGTCCATTTTATGTATTTATAATACAATTATAAGAATAACAGAGCACAGTTTAAAGCAATAAGTATGGTTAAGAATGTTTAATCCACTTTTTATGGTTTTCCAAAAACTCACAAACAGAACAGAGGTAGTGTTGAAGCAAGTACTGCTCTTTCTGCTTCCATTATGTACCTCTTTTGTTTCATTAGGGGTATTTATACTTTTTGCCGCAATTGCAGTATCATTAGTACATTCACATACATGATCGTATCTCATCATTATTGTAACTCTTTTGTCCATTTCTTTTTTGGACTATACAGCATTATGTTTAGCAGAACTGCTGAAAGACCATCATTCTGTTTGCCACAGGTTCCTAGTTCAATTAGTGCTTTATACAGCTGATGCCTGTTAACACCATTAAAAGCCAATTTAAAACCAACAAGAGTATGCAGAGGGCATTACGTCTTTTTTTTTTGTTCATTATTTGCCTAGTGACAAACAGCTCGTCTGATATACTGTGTGACTGTAATTAAAGTGCAGCTACTCACACAGATCCAGTGTGGATTGCAATTACCATATGGCAGCAAAACTTGGTAGATATTCTAATGTGTTAATGCAGAACCGATTTAATCTGGAAAAAAAATTTGTTCCAGTTTTGGCCCCCAGTGCAAATCTGGTGCTATGAATGCAAGAAAGACATACAGAAATGTTTCTGTACATAATCATTTAGGAATGAGATGTGGGCAGAAGAGGTGAAACAAATGAGAAGGGTATAATATTAGTAGTAGTAGTAGTAGTTTATTCATCCAGAGACAATTTACATTGCATGGATTTCGTCAAAAAATACATACATGGTGAACAATACTCTACAGAATACAAATGTGCATAGTAGACTACACAACATCAGACCGCATTGAAATAGTATGTACAACTTTGATTAATTACATTAATGTATGCTAAAGACTTTTTACATGGAATACACAGTTAATATTTAGATATAACACATAATAATTCTAATACTTTTGTACACATTATTTATTTAGATCATAGCAACACTAAGATAAAAATTATTATTGGCACAGAGTACATAAATCAAATTGTTTTGTATGAAGCTATTCTAGGTATTCGATTACACTATAACAGCAGTTGGTCATTAAAAATTTGAATACTGCTTCTTTAAATGAGGACAATTTTTTTTATTTCTTTTATCTTTACTGGTAGTTTGTTATACAATCTTCTTCCTTGTATGTTTGTTTGTTTTGGCGCCAAAGCCTTGTTAACTCTTTTAATATGAATGTCATTCTACTTTCTTGTGTTGTAGGTATGTAGATCCGAGTTGGATAGGAAATTGTCAATATTTCTTTTTACATTAATTATGCTTTTTTGTGTATAGAGGCACAGTAGGAGTAGAATATTTAGCTGTTGAAGTAACTGCCTTGAAGGTGTTAGCCTTGAACTGTTGGTAATTATTCCAACAGCTCGTTTTTGTAGAGTGAAGATGGTTTTGAGATTTTTCTTACTATGACCCCAGAAGGTGACGCCATAGGTAATAGCAGAATGTATATAAGCAAAGTAAACAGTTCTGCTACATTCCCTTCTACATACAAAGCTAATAACACGTAATGCAAACCAAGCAGACCTTAACTTATGAGAGAGATACAGGATGTGGGATTTCCAGTGTCAATTTTCGTCTGTATGTACACCTAAGAATTTTGTGGTAGCAACTTTCACAATTTCTTTATTTTGTATTCTGAGATCCAGATCAGAGTGTGACTTTGTTTTCCTGTAATGGCTATAATTAGTTTTAGAGATATTTATGGTTAATTTGTTCATTTCAAATTAATTTTGCAAATATTCTATAACTCTGGTTGCAGATGTTGGCAATACCTGGTTTATGTCAGCTACTACAGTGTTTGTGTCATCCGCAAACAGGGCTATGTGAGTACCATTTACTGGAATCTTGGAATCATTTATGTAAAGTAGAAATACGAGAGGTCCTTGTACACTTCCCTGTGGTACCCCAATTGGCACAGTCTGAATATTCGATCTTTAAACAATACTTTGGTTTCTACTGTTTGTTGTTGCAATTTCTACTACCTGTTTCCTATTATGGAGATATGACTGAAACCACTTTTTTGCCACTCCTCGTATGCCGACATACTCTAATTTGTTTAGTATATCGTGTCGGACAGTATGAAATGCCTCTGATAAGTCCAAGTTTATTCCTACTGTACTGCTGTTCCTATCTAGCCCCGTTACAATATTTTCAATGAATTTGTTGATGGCTTACTCTCTACTCAATCCTTTGCGAAAGCAATGTTGGTTTACAGACAATAGACTGAATTTCTCGAGGTAATTTGTAATTCTGTTTTTCATGACTGTCTCTATTACTTTTGAAAATACCGATAATAAAGCTTTTGGTTTATAGTTTCCCACTTCATGTGTATTGCCCTTTTTATGCAATGGTTTTATTTTGCAATTTTTAATCGTTGTCGAAAGACACCTTCTGACAATGATATTTTTATGATGTGTGAGAGTGGTTTTGATATGACACTAGCACATCTCGTCATGACTGAACAAGGTACCTTGTCAATCTCTGAGGATATTTTATTCTTCATTGTTTTTGTTGTTCGATTAACTTCCAATTTGTTCGTGGGAGGTAGCAATATTGAATTAACACGTTGTTCTCCTGGGATTGATGTTCTACCAATCCTAGAACCAGCCTGATTGGACTATTTATGAAGTAATCATTGACGTAATTTGCTAAAGTAAGATTTCTAACTAGCGCACCTTGATCATTTTTTAAAACAAAGTCATCTAGATTTCTAACATTTTTGCTTGGGCCTATTTCTCTTTTTACTACATTCCATATAGCTTTCGATTTGTTTGCTGACCCAGCAATTACATTGTCATTGTGTATTGTCTTGGCTTTTTTGATCACCTTCCTGTAAATTTTCTTATATGTCTTAACAAAATCTGTGAAGTGTTCATCTTTGTTGTCTTTTTTGAGTTGACTGATATGTTTTACTGTTTGACTATATACTCTAATAGCAAGTGTTATCCAGTGGCTTGTGTTCTTAGGCATGACATTCATCTTTGTGAGCTTTTTTGGAAAACACATCTCAAACAGGGCCATGAATGTACTAGAAAAAGCATTGGAAGATTCTTCGGTTGTTGTTTGTGCAAAGACATCTTCCCAGGTTTCATTAGCTAACAACTGGATGAAAGTATTCACTTTTTCTGTATAGAAGTGCCTTTTGTATTCCCACTTATATTTTACTGCCTTGGGTACAGAGGAATTTATGTATGCTAATAGTGTATTGTGATCCGAAAGACCTAATATTACGTTTAGTGCCTCAGTGACACCATTATCCATATTTGTGAAAATATTGTCTGAAAGAGAAGATGACAGTTCTGTTATATTGGTGGCACCTGTAAAGAGCGGTCTCATGTGAAACCTGCTTAGTGTACTCAAAAACTGTCTTTTTTCATCACTTTCAATTAGCAGGTTAATATTAAAATCCCCACATAACAATAATTTCACTTCATTACTATACAAAGTGTTTAATGCTGCTTCTATTTTTTGAAGAATATGTTTTTGTCACCCAGTGGTGATCTGTATATTGTTATGAAAACTAGTTTTTCACTCTTCTCCTCAGTTTTTAACTCTATGGCACATGATTCAAAATGTTTTTCTGTATTTAGATAGTCCAATTCTGTTTTCACTTTGAACTGCAGTCCTACTCTAGAGTAAATGCGTTACCACTATTTTTAAAAACACTTCGGCAATAATGTGATGCTAAATTAAAGTTGCTTATATTTATGAGACTTAATTCACTAGCCTTGCACCAGCGTTCAGAGAAACAAATACAAGAGACATCAGCAAGATTGTTTAAAGCTACTTCTAGATCTAGCATTTTGTTATTGGGGCACTGAATATTCTGACACATTATACTGACTGGTTTGCAAGTGTTTTTTCCTTTTGTCACTACCTGGTAATGTGCTGTTTTTTCCATAGTAGTTGTGACTTATCTGCAAATTTTCTTGCTAGTGTATCACAATCTTTTCCTTTTCTTTGTTTGAAGCCATAAAAAATCATTTTTTATGATGTAGGTGTACCTTGTCTTTGACTCCTCCTTAAGCAATGTCATATTGCTGCAACTGTTGTTGATAGCTTTTTTGCTGGTCCTACTGTTGTTGGTTTAGTTGCTGCTGCTTCTGTTATTGTTGGTTCTGTTGCTACTGTTACTGTTGTTGTTAGTTCTGTTGCTGCTGTTGTTGTTGTTGTTGCTGCTGCTGCTTCTGCGGCCAGAGGTGGTGGTGGTGGTGGTGGTTTTGGTGGTGGTGCTGACAGGATTCTTCATCCGGTTGCTGCCTTTGTTTCTTTTATTGGCACTATTTCTGTTGATGGTGGATCCGTTGTTGTAGTAGGGGGCCTATCTGTTGGATTTGTTGTTGTTTCTGCCGATGGTTTTGTTGCTGTTACTGATGGTGATTTGACCATTTGTGATAATTTTACTGCTGCTACTGGTGATGATTTTGATGTTGCTGTTGCTTCTGTTGTTGTTGCTATTTGTGATGAACCTGCTTTTATTGACTTTTGTGATGTTACTGTTACTGTTGTTGATGATGCTGCAGATGTTTGCTGGTGCCTTTTTATTTCATCCAATACATTTTGTGCTACAATTTTCTTCCCTAGGCCATTCAAATGAAGGCCATGAGAAGTGTGGAATCTCCGACCAATGCCACTAATATCAACAACACAAACATTTTCCAATTGATTGCATATACTGGAAAAAATCTCATTAGCAGTACTAATCTCTTTATTCACACAAGACCAGGGTGGCAAATCATAGCGATTTGGAATGTTGACAAAGAGAATGTTTGTATGTGACAAATGAGCCAGATGCTTTTCCAGTTCTGAGCAGGCTGTAGAGGTTTCATTTTTATATACATCGTTAAACCCACCAAACAAAGCTACAAAGTCTTTTGAAGTCAACTTGATAATTTCATCAGTGTAAACATTCTTAATTATCTTAAAGGGAAACCCCAGGCTTGACATAACTCGTGGATTTCACAACTGATGCCTCTTTAACAAGAGAGGCTATTCCGCGTCCGTGGCTATCAGCTAAAATGTGCAGTTTCACCATGTCATTATGTATTTTTTGCTGTGACCTAGGTATAAGATGACATGGATTGCGCGTAGGCCTATTCAGGGGAGCAACAACGGCTGAGACATGTACCTGCGTATTTTCAAAAATACTTTCTGAAGCACTATCATCACTTATTACGCTTAGCACTTCGTACCTGTTTTTTAGTTGAACAGGTGGGTACCTGCAGACATTCCATTCTGACGATGATTTTTCATGTGTTTTCGGCGACGGATCAACTTTTGCACACCAAGAACGGAACTTTGTTTCGCATACGCCATTACTGCCTACTCTCCCGTACTTTTTACGCACGTTATGTCTTGTATTTTTGCTACTATAGTTTATGATTCCTCACTGAAGTTCACTGAGCGATTTATTTACGCCCGTTGTGTTCAGCTGCGGGGATTTGTTCCACTCGTGTTGTAAAACGCGTATCTCTTCCACTAACACTGCAATGATATTGTTTGTGTAATCTATCTTATTAAATTTTTGCACAGGTTCGTCTCTGCTACATTTTGCGCAGAAAAATATCTTACATTTAGGATCTACGTTAACACATGAATAATGAAACCCAGTTTTACATATCGTGCACATTACACCTTTAACCGCACGTTTTTTTGCAGTGGCAGGGATCCCAACCTAATGTTACACTTGTTTCCCCGAAAGACGATGTAGATGCTCCACATGTGTAATTCTACTTATTACTTCTTGTGGTTCCACAGTTTTTTTCTGTGACTATTTTTATTATGTAGCATGGCATGCACAAGTTTTCACAATACACACTGACTATATTGCACGATAAACACTTTTCCTCGCTATCTTTACACTTTTTTCCGGAATTTACACACTCGCGATCCTCACTCGGCGCCATCTTCTTCATCCATTGATTTTATTATTAACTGTGACTTACACAGTTAGTTCAATATGAGCACTAGAGGCATCAACAAGGTGCTGCATCAGTAAAATTATGTGATCAACAGTTGCTCATTGCACTTCTAATGGAATCTGAGCAACATGTTCCTGTACACTGGCCTTTAGATCACGTATGGACTGAATGTGTCCTTGGTAAGCTCATTCCCCAGAGCCGTGGATTCAGATCAGGTGGTCTTGCAGGCTACGATTCTGAGAAACTTCTAGAAATAACACATTCGTGGAAGGTTGCATTTAGCAGATCTTTCACAGGGCATGTGACATGAGATGTTCCTCTATCTTTCATGAAAACAGTGGTTCCACACAGCTGTGCTCTTCCAAAGCAGGACTCACATGCTGTACATGGAGGTCTCGATCATCTAATGATATCATGGTACACCTGGAAGGTTCTCTGTATGTATTTTCTTCTAACAAGAACAGATTGAGAATAAAGGTGATCGTGAAGCCACACCAGTCATATACATGGAGTGCAATGGCTCTTTATGCACAACACATGGTTTAACAGTACCCTAAATTCAGCAGTTCTGAGTATTAACTGTACCCTGCAGTATAAAATGTGCCTTGTCATTCCAAAGAAAATTGTCTGGCCACATATCATCAGTTTCGATCCACGCTAGAAACCGGAGGGAAAATTCAGAATGTTGCTGCCGATCATGAGGTTTCAGTTGCTGAACATGTGGATCTTGTACAAGTATCAGTGATAAATAGACTGCAAAAGTTTCCGTACTGTTGACCATGGGATGGACAGTTCTTGTGACACTGCAGAAGCTTTGCTACTACCTGGGGCATGAGCTGCATGGTCAGTTACGGTAACACCAACCTCATGAACAATTTCCACCATGGTAGGATGCCTTCGTCTTCCATGTGCCATACCAAGCTCATTCATGTTTCCAAAGTTCATTTTCATCTCCTCTAAACCATTTAATGGCACTGGGACCCTCCTCAGACCTTTCAATCAGCGATACTCTCCCAATGCACCACTATAATAGCTGCCGCTCTCAAAAAACAGCTTCACTAACAACCCACAGTCTCTCTTCTCGATTGCTATACTGTTCACTCATGTTATGGCTTGTCAAATGATAGTGTGAATGTCCTACCATCATTCAAGTAGCGTACAGTGCCAGATTTGCAGCTGGTGGTCACAACTGGAAGTAATGTACTTTTCCACAGTAATGTTTTCCACAGTAATGCATTAGTATATCTACCAAGTTTTGCTGCCACATGACAATTACAGCTCACACTGAACCTCCCTGAGTAGCTGCACCTTAATTATAACCACCCAGTACCAATATTCTATAGAAAATTGTATTATATGACTACATGGTGACTTTTCTTTCAGACGTGTCCAAAAGAACAGACACCACATGGAACCTGCAGCTGTGATACATTATATGTAATTAGAAGGTGGCGGGGGGAGAGAAAGGAAAGGAAAGGGAAGGGATCACCTATATCAGCTGCATTGGGACATTACGGGGAATCAGCAGTGATGAGTAGAAATGGGTACCAGACCAGAATTCCAACCCGGTATCTCCGGCTTACATGGCAGGAACATTAACTGCTGCACCGACCCATATTCCCACTGAGTGCCACCTATCCACAGTGCCTGTCCATTTCCTCCATGCTAGCTACTCTGATATTCCTGTAGGAGGTCGGATGTAGTTATGCATCCGCACCGAAGAAGATTCATTGCCCATCTAGGCAAATCAGTTATATGAATGTGTGGTGTTTGTTGTTTTGTAATTCACAGTAGTGAGCATGGAGGAAATGGACATTGACTGTAGATAGTTGATGCTCAGTTGGAATGTGGGTTGGCTGTGAGGTGTGATGAGATAGTACGTGCAGTTGAGATAACATTGTGTCCCAGAAGGCGCAATGAGTAACATGTATGCCTAGTCAGCAGGAGATCCTCAGTTGAAATCCCGGCTCGGTAAACATTTTCACTCGTCGCTGCTGATTCTGCATAATGTTCCAATGCAGCTGACATCGGTAATCCCTTCGCTTTTCCTTACTTTGCCATTAATTTATCCTTTCATTCAATTCTCCAGTAAATATCTTAAATCACACACTGAATAATGTTATAACTCTATATTTCTCATGTGACAACTTTTCTTGTTTCTCAAATGTATAACAGACGTTTGAATTCTACAATATTCTGGCATTCTTTCATTACCTTGTGTTATTTGTTACTTCAAGCATTTCATGAATTAGGGGTGGACCATCATATTTTAATATTCTGTGACTATTCCTTTTTTAGTGGGTGAAAGGCTATTTTAGGATGTGTACATCACAAACCTCCTGCTTTCTTAGTCTCTGCTCTTCTTCTTTATCTTCTATATTCTCTTGAAGTTGCTGTGAACCTCATGATACTAGGTCTGAGATGATAATTAGAAGAACTTCCTAATACCCTTCCCATCTTCACAACATCTGCCATCAAACCATTCATTTCTTCCTTTCTCCTCATACCAACTGTTTCTCTGTTAAGTCTTTTACTACTGTACAACTGTAGTTGACAGTTTCAGTGTGCATCCTACAAACTATTTATTTTTATCATCTTTTTCTTTCTTATTAAAATTTTAGTTTCCATACCTAATCATTCCAGCCAGCTACTTGTGCTGCTACTTGAGTGCTGAATTTGTCATTTGAAGTCCAAGAACAGTGCAGAGACCAAAGAAAGACGCAGCATAGCCCAGGATTCTTTCGATAACCGGTAGGAGGTATCAGAGAGCAGCTATGTGACTGACTCTAGCATTTGCCTGCAAGAGATGCTAATGCAAGAGATACTCTTGATAATAAACATTGTATGTTTATTATCAACCATTTATTATGTTTTCATATAAATAGCATTGTCAGCATATAAGGTACAGTTAATGCTACTGATTTATGTGATAATACAAGGGCATCTTAAATAGAGAGAAGTGAATGACACTAGAATACTTACCAACGCATGAATAATTACATAATTCTAACAGTATGTTACTTTCATATTTTGTATATATACATATATTTAAAGTTTTCTGTTACTTATGGCTATTCGAAGCCTGTGGTATGCTAGTATGTTTGTGTGACCCGGAGAGCTGGGGTGTGAACAGGAGTCTGAGCACAGATGTTGACGACTGGTCTAGTGTACACCCAGTGGTGTCAGTGGCACAGTGATACTTCCAATAACATTTATTTATCATGTTTAATTCACAAAGCTATATTTGTCTACAGAGCAATGGTTAGTAGCTGGGCAGGAGAGCATATGCTGTGAAGAAGTGCTGATGCCTCATCGGCAAGACACAAGACATTGCCCCCACCTCAGTAAGCCACAGCCATGTGCTATGCTGGCCAAAGTGGAGGGACACAAAGGCATTGCCTATTCCAGAGATTCCACAACAGACTGCCTCTTCTACCTTAGCATTCTAGAAGGCAACCCATCACGCGCTAAGGTGGAGAGTCTGCCAGCTGTGGTTCAGGATCAATTGTTGTGAAGACTAGGGGCTGGTCACCTACCATGGATCAGTGAAGACAGGAGCAAATTTTCATGGGTGAGCTGGGAGGCTGCGGAAACATGCCACACCTAGTCAGTGCGGAGGTGACAACTTGTAGATCATCATCAATAAGCCATGGTGTAGGACAGGTGACTGCACACCAGACTTCTCCTTCGATGACCCAGTAGACAGCAACGGCATGTCACAGCTATGGTATGCATCAGGTTTGCTGCATTTCAGTGTTGAGGCCAGCAAGCAGGTGGCAAGCACACTATCATCGATCAGCTTGTCGTGGTTTCGCTCAAACTTGGCAGAATGTCATTTTTTCTGGTTCTAGCAACATGAACAGAAAGGCAGGATGACTGAATGTGTCTCAGAACTCTGAAAGTATCACTATTTAAAAGGCTGAGCCCATGCCCATGACACAGTGGCCTTGGGTGTGTGGGTGCGTTTTCCCTCGTTTATTAGGCCCGTCAGCACTTTTTGCCTCACTGTGGTAATTCAGTAATTATTCTGGTTTGCCAGGCTTGGGTCTTTCTGCATATGTTTGACTTTGCTGTGGGGCTCTGGCGTTGAAGTGACACAGTGTTACCGCACAGTGCCTTGTTACGTAGCACTTCACCGTTTGCATTTCTGCCTTCCTCACGTGGATCTTGTGTAGCAATGCTCGCCACGTGCCCTGACACCCGTTACATCGACGGTATGCTTTGTTGACATTCTAACTGTCACATCAGACTTCTCTGTTTTGAGCTCGCTTGGTTGAACTTCTTTTTTTCTTTTAATTTGAACATGTACAGTAAAGTCATTCTGCTGCCCAACACTCTTCCCCCGTTTCAAAAAGTTCGTCCCGAATTTTGCCTTTGATTATTCTCTGCAACAGTCTCATAGGTCAGCCTGCATAATTGTAGATAGTGCCCATTGCACCAACTTTTTTGCCAGTGCGATGTGTGTTACATGGACTGCCACTTTGTTTCCTACTTCTATATCATTATTCTTAAGTTTCTTACATTTATGGTACATTATCCTTAATTTCCTTTGTACAAGTTATACTAAATGTATTACCTTGTTAGTCTATGTTTCTTGTGTTACGTTAGTTAATCACTCAACAGGTATCTGATGTGTCGGTAGGTCTGGAGAATGGATACTTCTACGTCTGAGAGAAAAGTAAAGTGCCGGTACGCAAACTGTTAACAGAAACGTGGCAGGACTAGAGGTCGTAATGCTTATGGTCACCAAATTTCGGCGTCGGTTCTCTTGATATTGCTGAATATGTGACAACATTTGCCCGATGGAAATTTTGCCTTGCTGAGATACTGTTAATGTGCCTAAAGTGTGTGTGAGATCAGGATTCAGGATGTTATTAACGTAGGTTAGATTCTACGGTGGCAATACCTCAAATGGTTTCTCTGGCCTACACAATGCAGACTGAATAAGCTGGAGTATAGCCGTATTTTTGATTGTAGTACGGAGGCGGAAGTTCGTCCCAGCTATCTCAAAAGCTACGCCGTTCACAAAAATACCACTATTATGTCCTCGAACTTTACTATGCCGCGAGGTATTCCATTCTTATAGCAAATTCATGAATACAGTTGACGGTGCACAAACTCAGTATACCTTCTGAGCATACCTTCTGAAGATGACGCTGTGGGCCAATATTTCTTTCTTATATTCCGTTGCCTTTGCCTAGTACTTCGCATATCTGTGAATCAGTTTGCACTCCTCTGGCTGGACACATGATGGTATTTTCCTTCAAACACTCTTCTACGGCCCTTAACGACATAAGAGCGTGAGATTCTTCGTGCTGAGAAATTATTAACACCTCTTGCGTCTTTACTTGTACGCATTAACCCATCGTTCCCCATCTCACTGCAAGTCTCTGTGGGAGGCAAACCTAGACTACATCTAATTGCTCTTCTTCAATTGGAAACATAAGCTGATTCTGAAGCATTTTCCCTACAACAGTACTCCATACTGCAGGTGCGAGTGACAGTAAGACTGCACTAGCAGATTCTTACTGACTTTTGTCGTAATTTATGCAACAAAAAAGTACTCTTCCAAGCTTACAGCTAAAATAGTTTATACGTCCATCCCATGACAGTCTTTTATCAGTTTACGTCCATGTGTGAAAGACCACTCGCCCTAATCATGAAATGAGAGCGACTATATATGATACGCCCGTCCAGCCGAGCGCGTTAAGCTGGGTTTACACTGGCAAGTCGCTTGCAGAAGTTATTACTGCAAGTTATTGCTAGCCGCTTACAGCTGTGTTTACACAGCAGCGCAAGAATTAAGCAAGATTCTTCCGCAAGTTCAACAACTTGCTGATAGTGTTTACATATACTCTCAGTACCACTAAGAGTGTCAGCCGAAGTGTAAAATGACAAGTAGGCGGGTGAGATATGCTGCAGGTCTTGTAACTGTAATGCAAAACGTGAAAAAGAGAAGTATTTGGGTTAGAGAGAAGATAATGAGAAGATCGCAAAATGTTGCCTGTAATAACCTTTTTCAAGAACTTAGTATCGAGAGCATGGATACTTTTGAAAGCTTTTGCAGAATGTCCTCAAATGATCTGGAGTATTTGCTGATGTTAATAGCGTCCGTCATATCAAAACGAGACACAAACTTCGGTACTGCTATTTCAACAAAGGAACGTTTGCTAGTCACTCTATGACTTATAGCTACCGGTAAGCTACGAATGAAATAGGCATTTCATTTATTTATGTGAAACATAAAACCAAAAAAGTTTGAATTTTGAAATCTTTTCTTTGTAGGAGACTCATACAAGTCGCTAATGTACTTGTTTCATGTTCCCGTCAGCACGATTTCTCTGATCGTACCCGATGTATGTAGAGCCATTTTTAACGTCTTGAAAGGGGAAAATTATTTGAAGGTATGTGAAAACACAACAATGAAATTAAATTTTTGTTGAAATAAACTGTATTTGACCAAATGATATGCTTATAAATTTTTTTTTTTTCTAATGTTCATAAAATGAAAAGTGACAAGCTAAGTATATAGAATATGTAATAATTACACATCGTCTTTTTATAGACTCCTAAAACAACAAGCGAGGGGATGCAGGTGCCAAAGGGGTTGTGTCTTCAAGTTATGTTACTTTCTATGTACATGTGTCGAATATCGACGAGATTTCATTTAATGCGCTCATCTTCTTCACTCTATCCTTAAAGTCTCGGCTATGCACGTTCCGTATTTCGGGGTAGCTCTCCAAGGCTTCAATAAAATGTTCTGTATCCTGCCTCATCCATTCCCGTTTCTCCTCCATTTCTGAAATTTGTTTGCATATAATACGTAAGATGGTTGCATAAAATTAAGTCACCACATTAAGTAAAATGTTAAATATGAGTGTTAATGCAGACGACATACTTACAATAACTTGTGCTTCCTACTTGCAGGAAATAGAAATAAATCCTAAAAGCTGCAAGTTACTTGCAGATACTTCTTGCGTAGTGTTCACACTGGAAGCGGAAAACTTGCAGCAAGTCACTTCCGCAATAAATTGCTACGGTCGTAAGTCGACTTGGCGATATGTTTACACTCGCAAATCGCGCGGCAAGTTCCTCCGCGCAAGTAGATTGCTGCAATAACTTGCTAGTGTAAACCGAGCATTAAAGGTGCCACTTCAGGATACGGGGAGTTCAGCCTGTCCCACATTGAATTCGCTTCACGGATTAACAAAGAGGGCTGGCGTGTCGGCCGGCCTGGATGTGGTTTTTAGGCGGTTTCCACATTCAATTAGATAAATACAGTGCTGGTACCCACGTCTCGCCTCAGATACGTGCTACGCAAACATTTAGAAAGCAGACTGAAACTGCCTGCCGGATCGAGATTCGAACTCGGGACCTTTGCCTTTCGCGGGCAAGTACTCTACCATCTCAGTTATCCAAGCACGACTCACGACCCGTCCTAACAGCTTCAATTCTGCCAGTACCTCGTCTCCTATCTTCTAAACTTAACAGAAGCTCTCCTGCGAACCTTGCAGGACTAGCACTCCTGGAAGAAAGGATATTGCGGAGACACGGCTTAGCCACAGCCTGGGGAATGTTTCCAGAATGAGATTTTCACTCTGCAGCGGGGTGTGCGCTGACATGAAACTTGCTGGAAGATTAAAAGTATGTGTCGGACCGGGTTCGAGTGTCGATCCGGCACACTCAGTTTTAATCTGCCAGGAAGTTTCATATCAGCGCACACTCTGCTACAGAGTGATACATGCAGACAGATGGGATGCATAGATTCTGTGCTGTGGTAGGGGGAGCGGGTCGCATCAGAAGGGCATCCGGCCACCAACCAACACTAACATTGCCGACAATGCCGACCCCGTACAAGAATAGGAAGAATGAAAACAAGAAGAGCAAGCATATTTATTTATATTTGTTGACACTACTCAGTAATTCCGCATCCGCTGACTGGTTCCGCTCTAGTCAAATGACTGCCTGCTCTCCTGCTCCGTTCGTCTCTGATGATCTCGTTGTCGAAGGGACGTTAAACACTAATCTTCCTTATTTCGCCTGTCCCATCTGCTCCAGCTGGGCTGAGATTGCGCATCGCCAACTGCAATAGTACCGGAGACAACCGGAGGCAGCACAGTACTCAGGAATCTTAGTTATTCGCCGGTTAACCGTCTCCGCTGACCAGCTCTTACATGGACTCACTTAACCATACGCAGTGAACGGATCCGGTCACACGTGCGCCAGTTACTGCAGCGTCAGTGCAGCTTTCCTGCTGGAATGTGGTGTCACCACAAACAACGTGCCTCTCCCACTGGAGCTTGTCGTCATCATTTGTTTTAGTAGCTGTATGCGTGTTGTCTGTGGAACAAGCCACAACCGTATTTGTTGGCAGTAGCAAAGATCGTGATATTGGTGTTGAACTGCTCAGTAATGTAGTGAAATAATATCGGGAGGTGTGGGATGTTTCTGCTGAAAAGTAATACGAGGAATATCCAGAAATCTAACAACACTGAGCCTCTATCGCTCAAAGGATTCTTTTAGCGAGATGACATCCTGTATCCAAGGCAAGGTATTGACAGTAGGAACGCACGCTCGTTTGCCTGCGTCGGCTGAAAAGTCTAGTTGTACGGGGTTGGTGAAGTGACTTTCCTTCCGAATTCCGCCAGTTGCTAGGTGAGGAGCATAATCTGGTTTCTTCTCAGAAAGGGAAACGTGCCGTTCTAGATTTTTAAGGAAATAGAAATAGTTTATGGGGATGGTGTGATGAATCGTACTAATGTGTTCAGATGATGTCGTGAGTATAATGCTGGCAGAACGAATGTTCATGATGAACAGTGAAATGGGCATCCCCCAGTCGTGACTGATGAGATGGTGAACAAGATCGAATAAATGGTTCGTGACAATCGTCGGTTGACTTCGCACAGATGAACGTAATTTTTTTTATAAATCTCAGATGTCTTCCATGTGAAATCATTACTGAAACACTTGGTCTGAGCTGGGCTGGTACCAAGGCAGCTCACAGATCAACATAAAGTTAAATATTCACATTTTCACGGAAATTTCTCGAGCGCTTTGAACTGAATGGTGAACAGTTGCTTTACACCACTGCGAATGGCGAAAATACGTGGGTGGATCACTGCACCCATACGATGAAAAGAAAATCAATGCTGTGGCGAATCCCTCCTCACCATCAGTGAAAAAACCAAAGCCATTGCTTCGGCTATAAAAATCGTGGTCCATGTCTTCTGGAATCGTAAAGGGATTCTTCCCACGAATTTTTGCCTCAGGGGGAAACCACTAATGCTCTACGGTGCTGTGAAACCTTAAAGAAACTACGGAGAGTGGTAGAGAACAAAAGAAGGAAAATATTAACAAAAGGAGTGTGCCTGTTTCATGATATTACACGTCCCCACACAGCAGACACCAAAAACCAACTCCGGATTGATTACCTTGGGACATCGTCAACCACCTCGTTCACAGCCCTCATCTGGGTTCCTTCAGACTTTCATCTTTTTGTCTCTCTGAAGATGGTCACGGGTGAACTGCTAACGATGGCGCCCGGAGTGCCGTCAAATAATGGGCCAAAGAGACGACGGGAGACTATTTTTGACGAAGACATCAGAAAGCTCACCCCTCAGTCACAAAGTGCACCGACAACGAAGTCGAAAAATAGTATTTCACGTACATCCGTGAATTTGTTAATTTCTAAAAAATATATTGCATTTTCGGGTTGAGTGCTATTGACAAGGGATTTCAAATTGATTACGTATTTGTAGATTGACAGAAGGCTTTTGACACTGTACTACAGAAGTGACTTGTAGTGAAATTGCGTGCTTATGGAATATCGTCGCAGTTACGTGACTGGATTCGTGCTTTCCTGCCAGAGGGGTCAAAGTTCATAGTAATTGACGGAAAGGCAATAAATTCAACTAAATACCTGGGAATTACAATTACGAGCAACTTAAATTGGAAAGAACACATAGAAAATGTTGTGGGGAAGACAAACCAAATATTGCGTTTTATTGGCAGAACACTTAGAAAATGTGACAGATATACTAAAGAGGCTGCCTACACTACGCTTGTCCGTCCTCTTTTGGAGTTATGCTGCGCGGTCTGTGATCCTTACCAGATAGGATTAACGGAGTACATCGGGAAAGTTTAAAGAAGAGCAACACGTTTTGTATTATCGCGAAATGGGGAGAGATTGTCACTGGCATGATACAGGATTTGGGGTGACATCATTAAAGCAAAGGCTTTTTTCGTTGCGACGGAATCTTCTCACGAAATTTCAATCATCAACTTTCTCGTCCGAATACGAAAATATTTTGTTGACGCTGACTTACGTGGGGAGAAACGACCATCATAATAAAATAAGGGAAATCAGGACTCACACGGAAAGGTATAGATGTTCGTTTTCCCCGCCCGCTGTTCGAGATTGGAATAATAGAGAATTATTATGAAGGTGGTTCGATGAACGCTCTGCAAGGCACTGAAGTGTGATTTGCGGAGTATGAACGTTCATGTAGTTGTAGAAGCCATGAAGAACTCTTAATTTCTGGACGTGTCTCGTAACGCAGATCATAAAAGCAAAATGCATTAATTTATGTCAGTAGTCGTTTATGAGCAGGATTTAAGGGCAAAAGGAAAAGAAGAAAAAGGAAGTTCCTCTTGTTGAGATATCATTATTAAAGTCCACATTTAACAATTCTGACAGCTATGACGAACTTGATATTTTATTGATATTTAATTTTCTTGGTTACTGTCACTGTATCCTCTTGCAGAATCTTCTGATCCAACGTTTCGGCACACATTTGGGAATTGGCTGCTCGCTGTGCAACAGTTGGGAAAATCTGTGTTCTTGGTTGCATTTATTGCTCTGTGATGAATTCTCCATTTGTTTTAAAGTATCGTAAACACACATCCAACAAATCTTCTGTCATTGGCTAGACAACTGAGTATACATTTCTTGTGTGATAAAAAACTACCATTAAATAGCCGTATAACATTTTGGGATAGAGAAAATGCTTAATGTCCAACAACTACGAAACGTAAATTTCTTTTTTCTCTTCGAGGAAGAGGCTTGCCAATGACTTCGCGCTGTCAAATACAATACTCTCAGATTCTCTTCCATAGAAACCAGGGACAATATGCAGACATTTGTAACTGGTATACTATAGAGAGATAGTTAACAGTTGACATTTCTACTGCGGGAATAGCGTGGCTCATTACGGACCCTTCGCTGTTGATTGCGTCATTGTTACTGCTTGCCTGCTCATCAAACGATGGACGTTCATTCGAAAGTGATTTAAAAATTTTGCATCGTCTCGCTGAACTCCGTGAACTTGTCATGAAATTATCTCTGAATAGGTTTCAGGAATTACTGCAACCAATCGCCGTTTTTTCTTCAATTTTTATTTATTCATGACCGGTTTCGAATCGCCTGGCGATTCATCATCAGATGGCAAAATTTAGTTTGGAGTATTGTGGGGGTCGTGCATTGTTTTTATTCTTGTGGCAGGCACTGCTCTGGAAAACATAATGTATGCTTTCAGGCACTTTTCCATCGATGGCGACTCTGGGAGTCGTATTGCTCTGTTTTCCAGAACAGTGCCTGCCACAAGAACAAAAACAATGCACGACCACCACAATACTCCAAACTAAATTGTACCATCTGATGATGAATCGCCAGCCGATTCGAAACCGGTAATGAATAAATAAAGACTGAAGAAAAAACGGCGATTGGTTGCAATAATTCCTGAAACCTTTAACAAGACAGTCGCAGTGTTCCAAATCCAGAATGGATAAAAGTTTTATCTCTGAATAAACGCAAATAATATAATTCCTTCCTAATCCTTATTAACCCATTATAAACGCTCGCTTGATCGGTACTGAGTAGAAATCTTATCGAGGTACTCGGACGGTATAAACGGACGACGTGTCCAGCGGCAAAAAACAATGAAACGCACGTCACTATTACTCCCTCTTGAACAAGGCCTAGGAAACAGCTACGCAACTTCTCCGTTACATAAGTATCTCCTGTAATTTTCATTTTGAGATAATCATGGAAAATGTACCCATAATCTTAAAAATGCAGTGGGGGCTGTGATAGCTTTCTTGTTTGCACTGTTTGTCAGTACGAGTAGGCCTACTGCAATTTTCTTCTCAGAAGAAAAAATTTAACTCACAATCACTCTTCCTGATCGTTTTGTATATTGAAGCACCATTCGTCGTTATTCGTTCAGATTTCTCTATTACCCGCGCTCAAGTTGGGCGCCTAGACTGCTGGGCAGGGCAGGAGGCAGCAGCAGACTCAAACCCCTAGCGCAGCGCCTGTTTGGCGGTTGCTGTGAAAGCCGCGAGGGTGAGCTCCGTGCCTCCCTTCAGTTTGGGCGGGGAGGTGTATTCCCCAGGGGGTAGCATTCTTCGTTCCCTTCACGTTTTCCGGTCGCACGGTCTGGCGAGGCGTGACGTTACTGGGCAGCTGCTGCGAAGCGTCCGCGGCACTCGCGTCGTTGTTGGTGGAGCTGTGTTCTCGCGTCCTTGAGTGTACTTCCTGATCTGTGATGTATTCCGGTACGAAGTGATAGCTTTTGTAATCTTGTGAGTAGTTCAGTGTATTTTCCGTGTGAAATGAGCAGAATCACGTTGTACTGCGTTGTTGCCAAGGGATGTAACCCAGGGCTTAGAACCGAGGGCGTTCTTTACCATAGGTTTCTGAAAGAGTTCGGACTCCAACGTGAATGATTGGCTCGTTGTAAATGTGAGGACAAGATAAGTATTAAAACCGCAAGGATATGTTCCGAGTACTCTGTTTCCCTAAAATGTGTGTTAGGACATATAGCCTATCTAGTAGGGAGTTCAGCATGAGAGATATTTTTTAATTAGACTCAGTGCTCTGAACTCCCGGTTAAAAGATAGCTACACAACGATAAACAGTTCGTGATTCCGTTTCATAAGTTGCGCTCCGTTATTTAATTTTCTGTCATCATGAGGCTTCATTTCGTAAGCATTTCCCAGTTTCCACTATGGAACGAGCAGCTGATTAACTGCTGTTTTTTTATTCAAGTAACAGCTTCACAAGAATCACATTGTGCCTTTATTTCTAAGACCTTATTTCTCTGAAATGTATGTTAGGACAAATAGCCTGTCTGATAAAGAGTTCAGCGTTAAGAGATACTTTTTAAGCGAGACTCATTGCTCTAAACTCCTGATTACAGGCTAAACGCACAACGACAAACAGTAGCATGATTCCTTCTTGTAAGTGAAATTGTGAACGGAGCTCATTTGCAGGATGGAAATCATACATTATGTAAACGTAAATGACTGTTAAAATCTATGGTGTTCCAGGTATGAATGCAGGGGATTCGTAAAACTCTAGCGATAGGTTACTGAGAAGTAAGAATATTGTTGTGTATTTTGTCGTAGCACAGATGGAACCTTTGGGTAAGTGAAATAGTGTTCAAGGAGTGAAAATTCCTGGCATCAACTTTGCAGTATTTTCAGTTTATCGCTTTTGACTGCAGTTTGTTTCACTGGACGAAAAAAAAATCTTTAAAATCTGGATTGAAGCACTAATGAGGTCATTGGGTAGGAAATACGTTTGAACAGTAATCTCAACGTGCTATTGCGTGTAACGTGTTGCTAATGTAGCTTTATTGCGGATTAATCTAACAAGTATGCAAGGACCAAACGTTTACGTCGTAATTACTTTCTGTCCAAATCGTGAATTCGATCATGGTAAGTCTTCACTGTGATTTGTACTAGATTATACTTCATGTTTACCATAAACGAGTACAAAGTCTGTGTAGTAAAGGAAATAGTCACGTTAAAGAAAGTTATTCAGTAGAAGTTGCATTAGACATGTTGCTTTCTGTAAAACAATCTGTAAAACTAGCTAAAGGAGATACAAGCAGGCACACTACGTAATTGTGGCTCAATGGGTATCCAAGGGGTTGCCTTTCTGTCCCTACAACGCAGTAATGCGTGCCTACGAAACGACAGTCGTAATTTATTATTTTCATTCACACAGTCGGATATATCGATGGCGCAGTACTGGAACAGTTTCAAATAGCTAGTATTTGTTCACTTCCTGTCTGGCGAGGTACGTAACAATACCCTTACTGAAGCAGACAATGGAAAGAAAAATTTATGAAAGGGGGCTATCCATCATGAAAGTGTTTGTTATTCACGCAAACTAAGTTGACACCTCGCGCGGTGACTGTTGGGAGCAACTGCAAATGGAAAATGCATTTGCGATCGCTTCCATAAGCCAATGCTCCAAGAGTCAACATAGTTTGCGCGATTAGTATTTCTGTCGGACAACATTTCAAATTGCAATGATCGTTGCAGCAGATGATGTGTGTCGAAGTGTTTGCTGAGCAACTGTTACATCATTATGACCCATACCACGCCCGTTTGCTGAATATAAGGATATTGCACTGTGGGAGAGTTGTTAGTTGTATTGCACCAATGAAGGAGGATCTGGTGCCATAAAATTAACGTTGTCTTACGGACGAGGCTAGGGTTACCTATGATATTGTTTGGGGCAGCAGGGAAATAGTCGTGTGTGAACTGTAGTTAATCATTACTAGCATTCGAAGGGCGTTGATTTAAAACACTTTCCAGCCATACAGAATTCGGTTTTCCTTAATAGTTCATAGCAAATGTCGGGTGGTTCCTTTGATGGTTCTTTTCCCACACTAATCCGCTGTAGAGGTCCGTATCTAAACATCTCTTTGTCGACGGGACGTTAAACCTTAATCAGCCACTCTCAGTTAACAAAGCAATCCATAGATGTGCTGCAAATTTGAATAAAAAACGTAACAATTGTGAAAATTGGCAAGGAAATGTTCGTGAAAGAAAAGAAAACTGGGAAAACATCCTAGCTTGAAACTTTTGGAAAAAGTGTTGCATGGATAAGACGATTACCAACGTAAATTCCTTTGTTGAGGATGTGATTCGTCGTCATGCTTATGATTACTATCTCAGAAAGGAACACCCGACTCTCAGCATGTTGTTGGTCACCCTTAAGTAATCTGGTCTTTTTCAAAGCAGTCGCACATCGTTATTCTGTGTTGCACAATCTAGGATTTCGCTATGGGCATTTTTGTGGCGTAAGCTGTCGATGGGGAGGTGGGATGCAGCTGCATGGAGATACAGATTCTTAAGGTAGATAATTGGTATGTATAGCGACAAGGTTGTGTGGTTTGATGAAACGTGGTTCAATTCCGATCACGTTGTCAAGCAGGGTTGGACAGCTGACACAACTAAAGGTACTATAATAATGCCTCCCAGCAAGGGGCCAGATTTCCCCTAAGGCAGACAGACACTTCGCAAGGTTTTCTCCCAAATGGTCTCCTGATTTTTAAATCACAATACAGTATATTATCATTAAAAAACGAACCAAATTACGTTTACAAAAGGGTTTGTAGAATCACTAACGCTGTGTCTGGAGAAAAACAACAGTACTGTTCTAGATAATGCTCCTTACCAGTCAGTTGTTACTGACAAGGCACCTACCATGGCAAAGCTAAAGGAGGGAATAGTAGTTTGGCTTCAGCTCCGTAACGTCGATGTAACTGATAATCTCAGAAAGGTTGAGCTTACGGAACTAATATCTCTTCACAAACTACATTTCCCCATATAAGTTACGAAATCGACGAGCTGGAAAAAAAGTATAGGCCTACAATCTTTAGGTTACAATCCCATAACTGCCATTTCCACGCAGCAAAGTTATTATGGGCCTAAATTGAAGGATACGTTACCAGGAAGAATAATAAATTTGCTCTTTCCGCAGTCGAAGCTGCCTGGAACGACACATCTCAGGATTAGAAGAACGCCATCAAATATAACCAGAATGTAATGGAAAGAGATTTGACATGAGAAGCTGTTTTCGAAATCTTAGAGGAGAAAATATTTATTCCAATAAATAACAGGACTTTCCATTATCACCACAGAACTGAAGAACAGGAGGACTCAGCTGCATGTTTGGAATGGGCAGTTTACAATCGTAAGTAGCCACTTTAAAAAATTATATTTTCATATGTTTTAACGTTTTAACAAAAAAGCTTATCAGCAACTAACCCCAAATGAAGGTCATCTCAGAATAAAGTAAAATCACTCTTTACAGCATCGCTGCTGCAATACTGAGTTAACTGTTATCTATATTGTTTTTGTTCTTTCTCCCATTGTCAGTTAGCCTTTTTACGAGACGTTTCCTCACCGCGGTAAACACGCATAAATTTTCGTTTTTTGTTACGTTAGAAATATGGAGGCAAATGAGAAAACTTAATAACAGATTAACTGTAAACCTAGCGATCTGTTTCTTGTAACGAACCCAGACGAGCGAACGCTTATAAATGCGTGGTGCCTGTTCTTTAGTAGATGTCCACCACCTTCAGTGTGGCTGCACAACTACGTTCGACCACCTGCAGGCCTCTCAAAGTAGCGAGCATGAAGGACATGGACGGGGATTACGGATAGGCGGCGCTCAGTGGGAGCGTGGATCAGCAGGGAGGCGTGCCGAGATCGTCCACTCAAGTGCGGTAAACACTGTGTCCGGGTGGCGTGGTTGTTAACGCAGTTCTCTAGTAAGCAGGCGGTAGTCTCTGCCCGGCACACCTTTTCACTCGTCGCCGCTGATTCTGCATAAAGTCACGGAGCGTCTGATATAACTAATTCCTTCCCTTTCCTTAGCTTTCTCCCCCTTCCACCTTCAATTTACATAACACGCTTAATATCTGACACGCAAGTGGACCAGTGTGCGTCATATTTAAGTGAAATTACCTAGTGTTAGAAAACTCTGGCCTTGATCCAGTTTGAAGTAGACGAAAAGTATTTTTAAGATTTCGTTCGCACAATGTGTTCGCCTAAATTTAATATCAAACAAGTTTCCCTTGCGGCGAAAATTCGGTAACAACGTCAGAAAAGCCATTTTCGTAATTTGTCTTTATATCAGTAAGTTTTTAGAAATCGGATGCCACAGCCACAAATTTGTTTAAAGTCAGTTCCACTTTACACAGTGTCTATTAAACAATCACTGCCAGTACAGCACCGAAATCAGTTGATCGAGATATATACTGACGTGACAAAAGTCATGGGATAGCGAAATGCCCATATACAGACGGCGGTAGTATGGCGTACACAAGCTATAAAACGACAGTACATTGGCGGAGCTGTCACTTGTACCCAGGTGATTTATGTAAAAAGGTTTCCGACATGATAATGGCCGCACGCCGGGAATTAACAGACTTTGAACGCGGATAGTAGTTCGAGCTAGAAGCATGGGACAATCAATTTCGGAGGTTGTTAGGGAATTCAATATTCCGAGATCCACAGTGTCAAGAAGACAACACAGTGGCCGACGGCCTTCACTAAACGACCAAGAGCAGCTGCGTTTGCGTATTGTTCTCAGTCCTGACAGACAAACAACACTGCTTCAAATAAAATCAGAAATTCCTGAGGGACGTACGACGAACGTCTCCGTTAGGACAGTGCGGCGAAATCTGGGGTTAATGGGCTATGGCAGAAGCCAGGCGATGAGAGTGCCTTTGCTAACAGCACGACATCGCCTGCTGCCTTCTGACCGTATGTGTTGGACCCTAGACTATTGGCAAACCGTGGTGTGTTCCGATGAGTTCCAATTTCAGTCGCTAAGAGATGATGATGATAGAGCTCGAGTGTGGCACAGATCCCACGAAGTCATGGACCCAAGTTGTCAACAAGGCACTGTGGCAACTGATGGTGGATCGATAATGGTGTGTGTGTTTACATGGAATGGACTGGGTCTTTTGGTCCAACTGAAATAATCATCGACAGGAAATGGTTATATTCGAATACTTGGAGACCATTTGCAGCTTTTCATGGGTTTCATGTTCACCGAGCCACAATTGTTCACGATTGGTAAAAAGAACTTTCTGAACAATTCGAGCGAATGATTTGGTCACCCTGATCGCCCGACATCAATTCCATGGAACATTTATGGGACATATTTGAGAGGTAAATTTGTGCACAAAGCCTGCACCGGCAACGCTTTCGCAGCTATGGACGGCTATAGAGGCAGCATAGCTCAACATTTGTACAGGGACTGCCAGCGACATGCTGAGTCTATGCCATATCGAGTTGCTGCACTGCGCCGGGTAGGAGGAGGTCCGACACGATGTTAGGAGGTACCCCACGAATTTTATCACATTAGTGTACATGACAGTGATTGTGTAAGGGGCAATTATTCCATGTATCGTCTTAAAATTCGTTCCTGCAAATAAAACTAAAATGAAACCTTGTGCGTCTGTTCCAGAACATGCTGATGCAGTTCCATAATGGTACTTCCAATAGTTTACCTGTTTCAACGACTTGAATGAAATTTTAGATTACACTTGTATTCAGTGCGGGATGTGTGATCTATATACTGGGCCTTTACTTACTTCTGCCGAACTCAATCATAAAGTAATTTGGCAAGCCAAAATCTGATGACTGCCGAAGCAGGTAGGATATAAAATGATAACTGGAAATACACTGAAAAGCCAAAGAAACTGGTACACCTACCTAATACCGTTAGGGCCCCCGCTAGCACGCAGATTTGCCGCAACACGACATAGGATGTACTGGACTAATGTCTGAAGTAGTACTGGAGGGAAGTGACACCATGAATCCTGCAGGGCTGTCCATTAACCCGTAAGACTGTGAGGGGGTGGAGATCTGTTCTGAACAGCACGTTGCTAGGCACCCCATATATGCTCAATAATGTTCATGTCTGGGGAGTTTGGTGGCCAGCGGAAGTGTTTAAACTCAGAAGAGTGCTCCTGGAGCCACTCTGTAGTAATTCTGGACGTGTGGTGTGTCACATTGTCCTGCTGGAATTGCCCAAGTCCATCGGAATGTACAATGGACATGAATGGAGGGAGATGATCAGACAGGATGCGGCCGGCCGGTGTGGCCGTGCGGTTCTAAGCGCTTCAGTTTGGAACCGCGTGACCGCTACGGTCGCAGGTTCGAATCCTGCCTCGGGCATGGTTGTGTGTGATGTCCTTAGGTTAGTTAGGTTTAAGTAGTTCTAAGTTCTAGGGGACTGATGACCTCAGTAGTTAAGTCCCATAGTGCTCAGAGCCATTTGAACTATTTTGAAGACAGGATGCTTACGTACGTGACATCTGTCAAAGTCATATCGAGACGTATCAGGGGTTCCATATCACTCCAACTGCACAGGCCCCACACCATTGCAGAGCCTCCACCAGCTTGAACAGTCCCCTGTTAACATCCAGGATCCATTGATTCATGAGGTTGTCTCCATGCCCGTACACGTCCATCCGCTTGATACATTTGAAACAAGACCCGTCCGACCAGGCAACATGTTTCCAATCATCAGCAGTCCAATGTCGGTGTTGACGGACCCAGGAGAAGCATTAAGCTTTCTGTCGAGCAGTCATCAAGAGTACGCGAGTGGGCCTTCGGGTCCGAAAGCCCATATCGATGATATTTCGTTGAGTGGTTCTCACGCTGACGCTTGTTGATCGCCCAGCATTGAAATCTGCAGCAATTTGCAGAAGGGTTGCACATCTGTCACGTTGAACGATTCTTTTCAGTCGTCGTTGGTCCTGTTCTTGCAGGATCTTTTTCCAGCCGCAGCGATGTCGAACATTTAATGTTTAACCGTATTCCAGATATTCACGGTACATTCGTGAAATGGTCGTACGGGAAAATCCCTACTTTATCGTTACCTTGGAGATGCTGTGCCCTATCGCTCGTGCGCCGACTATAACACCACATTCAGACTCACATCTTGATAACCTGCCATTGTAGCAGCAGTAACCGATCTAACAACTGCGCCAGACACTTGTTGCCTTCTATAGGCGTTGCCGACCGCAGCGCTGTATTCCACCTGTTTACATATATCCTATTTGAATACGTATGCTTATATCACTTTTTTGCGCTTCTGTGCAGAAAGAAAAGTATTTCTGAAAAAGAAATCTTATAATATGCTAATGTGCGATGGAGTACTAAAAACTAATGCCTCCGAATTTTTTATGCTGTTCCCAACTTCGGTCGAAGTATTACATGCCATGCATATTACTCGGCCCACTTTCCCGCTTTGCTGACGTAGGTTGCAATCCTTCGCCAAGCGAGGGTTGGAACTGTAGCGTGAGTAACGTAACTACTGTACACTATGTGATCAAAAGTATCCGGATACACCCAAAAACATACGTTTTTCATATTAGGTGCATTGTGCTGCCACCTACTTGCCAGGTACTCCATATCAGCGACCTCAGTAGTAATTAGACATCGTGTCCGCCCCGATAGCTGAGTGGTCAGCGTGACGGATTGCCGTCCTATAGGCCCGGGTTCGATCCCCGGCTGGGTCGGAGATTTTCTCCGCTCAGGGAGTGGGTGTTGTCTTCATCATCATTTCATCCACATCCGGCGCCCAGGTAGCGCAGTGTGGCGTCGAATGTAGTAACACTTGCACCAAGGCGGCCGGACCTGCACCGCAAGGGGCCTCCCGGCCAATGACGCAAAACTCTCATTTCCATTTCCATTTTACATCGTGAGAGAGCAGAATGGGGCGCTCCACGGAAATCACGTGAATGGGTGTCACTTGTTTCATACGTCTGTACGCGAGATTTCCATACTCGTAAACATCTCTAGGTCCACTGTTTCCGATGTGATACTGAAGTGGGAACGTGAAAGGACACGTACAGCACGAAAGCGTACAGGCCGACCTCGTCTATTGACTGACAGAGACTGCCGAGAGTGGAAGACGGTCGTAATGTGTAACAGAGAGTCATCTATCCAGACCATCACACAGGAATTCCAAACTGCATCGGGATCTACTGGAAGTACTATGACGGTTAGCCGGGAGGCGAGAAAACTTGGATTTCATGATCATAAGCCACACATCACGCCGGTAAATGTCAAACGACGCCTCGCTTGGTGTAAGGAGCGTAACCATAGGACGAGTGAACAGTGGAAAAACGTTATGTGGAGTGACGAATCACGGTACAGAATGTCCGCAGCTCGTGGTCGTGCGATAGCGTTCTCGCTTCCCATGCCCGGGTTCCCGGGTTCGATTCCCGACGGGGTTAGTTACTTTCTCTGCCTCGTGATGACTGGATGTTGTGTGATGTCCTTAGGTTAGTTAGGTTTAAGTAGTTCTAAGTTCTAGGGGACTGATGACCATAGATGTTAAGTCCCATAGTGCTCAGAGCCATCACAACGGTACAGTATGTGGCGATCCGATGGCAGTGTGGGTATGGTGAATGCCCGGTGAACGTCATATACGAGCATGTGTAGTGCCAACAGTAAAATTCGGAGGCGGTGGTGTTATGGTGTGGTCGTGTTTTTCATGGAAAGGGCTTGCACCCCTTGTTATTTGGCGTGGCACTACCAAAGGACAGGCTTGCATTGATGTTTTAAGCACCTTCTTGCTTCCCACTGTTGAAGAGCAATTCGGGGATAGCTATTGCATCTTTCAACACGATCGAGTACCTGTTCATAGTGCACGTCCTGTGGCGGAGTGATTACACGACAATAACATCCCTGTAATTGACTGGCCTGCACAGAGTCCTGAGCTAAATCCTGTTGAACACCTTTGGGATGTTTTGGAACGCCGACTTCGTGCCAGGCCTCAGCGACCGACATCGGTACCTCTCCTCAGTGCTGCACTCCGTGAATAATGTGCTGCCATTCCCCAAGAAACCTTCCAGGACCTGATTGAACGTATGCCTGCGAGAGTGGAAGCTGTCATCAATCCTAAGGGTGGGTCAACACCACACTGAATCCCAGCTTTACCGATGGAGGACACCACGAACTTATAAGTCATTTTCAATCAAGTGTCCGGATACTTTTGATCACATAGTGTATATCGGTGCGTGGGAAACAATGTTGTGCAATCCCTCAGAAAACTGAAAGCACTAATTCGACGAGTTCGTCCACAGATGGGTCACCTTCTCCTTCAGCATGAAAATATCAGAGCATACACGAGCGCCGCAACATCTGCAAGAACTCGGCGCCTTGGGTTCCCTGTCACCGAACATTCTCCGTACAGTCCCAACTTGGCTCCACTCGATTTCCATATGTTTCCAAAACTTAGAGAACATCTTCGAGGACTTCAAATCGATAGTGATGAAGCGATGCAAGTAGAGGTGAGGTTGTGGCTCCGTCAACACAGTCAAACATTCTACAGTGGAGGTATCAACCATCTGATCTCCCGTTGGGAAAAATATGTTCGTCGCCAAGTTGATTACGCTGATACGTAAGTACGTAGAAATGAAGAATAAAGATGTAGGTGTTAATAACGTTTGTTTTATTTGAAAAGTTTTAGGTTTTCACATGAAATGAAATGTCGTGTGGCTAGGGCCTCCCGTCGGGTAGGCCGGTAGCCTGGTGCAAGTCTTTTGAGTTGACGCCACTTCGGTGACTTGCATGTCAATGCGGGTGAGATGATGATGATTAGGACAACGGAACACCCAGTCCCTGAGCGGAGAATATCTACGACCCAGCCGGGAATCGAACCCGTGCCCCTTGGCATGGCAGTCCGTCGCGCTGACCACTTTTTTTTTCTTTTTATTCTACCGTGCCGGCACCACTCAGCTATCGGGTCTGACAGTTTTTACATGAAAAATTCAGAGGCACTACTTTTCAGCACGCCCTCGTGCATTCAAGTCTATGGACTCTTTTACGAAAGTATTTGTCTGGAGTGTACCCTCGTAAGGAAGTGAAACGTGGACGATAAATAGTGGAAACACGAAGAGAATAGAAGCTTCAGAATTGTGGTGGTGCAGAATGATGCTTAAGATGAGATCGGATACTGAGGAGGTACTGAATCGAACTGGGGAGAAAAGAACTCGTTGAGTAAAATATTGGATCGAGTTCGAGCACACATCCTGAGGCATGATGGAATCGTCAGTTTGGTAAAAGATGGAAGTATGGTAGATAAAAGTTACAGAGGCAGACCAACGCTTGACTACAGTAAAGTGGTTCAAATGAATGTAGGTTGCAGTATCACAAAAAGGCGAAGTGGTTTGCACTGAAGAGATTAACGTTAAGAGCTGCATCAACGCAGTCTTCGGACTGAAGACAGTAAAAGTAAACACTACAATATACCGTTTCCTGCGAAAATGAACTGTTGTTGCACAGCACTCCACTTGGGCAGTATTTCGTACCTGTCCATCTGAATGGCTATCTGTAATTGCGAATCATACAGCATATATTATCTTCATTGCTGGAAGACACATATTTGCGTGTTCTTTAGAGAATGTGGTTGCAACTTCTACACAACGATCCACAGTCATCTGGACACTACATTCCCTGGGCGCTATTATAGAGTGGGCGACCCGACTCACTGCAGCGTGACGTGAATCAACTTGATTACGAAGGTGTGCTGAAAAGTAACGCCTCCGAATTTCTTACGTGAAAACTCCTAAATCTTTTTAAATGAAACAAACGTTACTAACATTCTATATCTTTATTCTTTATGTCCACATGTTTATTTCTCAACGTAGTCACCCTGGTGACAAACATATTTCTCCCAACGAGAGACCAATTTAATTTGTTGATACAGTCACTTTATAATGTTTGACTTTGTTGACGGACCCATGACCTCACCTCTGCTTGCTCCACTTAATCATTAACAAAGTGAAGTCTTCGAAGATGTTCTTTTGGAAACACATGAAAAATTGGATGAGGCGAAGTCGAGATTTTATGTAGGATGATCGATGACAACGAACCTAAGGCGTCGGATAGCTGCAGATGCAGAGCTCATGTGTGGTCTGACATTGTTATTCTGAAGGAGCGGTTGCTCCACGTGTGGAAGATATCTTCGAATTCGAAATTCGGTTACAACACGCTATTTCTCACGCACCGACATAGATTCGTCAGATGCCGTCAAGTTACACCGTGTAATTCGGTGCCCTCTAGCGGCAGAGCGATGAAAATATGTGAACGTGAAGAGCCAAGGTGTAGAGTGTTAATGACATTTATTTTATTTAAAAAGTTTTAAGAGTTTTTATATAAAAAATTCACAGGCAATAGTTTTCAGCAGGCTCTCGTGTTCTGGTATTTCATTATCTGCAACTGCTTGTATATCTGGTCCTTGTAGACAGAGACAAGGGCTTCGCTCCCAAGACACTAGTTTCATATGACGTAATATCCAAAGAGCACTGCATATTCGAACGTGAGCAGCAATATCTACGAACCCTATCGTCACGTTTTTATCTAAGTTAGGAGTCCTTACTTCAGAAACTCTGATTTGAAAAACAGAAGTACGTTTTGGTCAGATAACGGCACGGACTTCCTTATTATAGCGACTACTAGAATTTTGAGCGAATGTAGTGGACCACTGATACACCAATAGACTCGTATTCGAGACGACAGAGGTTCAAATTCCCATCCGGCCATTCAGATATAAGCTTCCCACAATTTTCGTAAATCACTTAAGGTAATTGCAGGGACAATTCCTTCGAAAGGGCGCGACCAGTTTTCTTTCACGTTCCTCCACAATCAGAAATTGTGCTCCGTTTCAATTACCTCGTCGCGGTGGTAGGTTAAAAACTGAGTTTCCTTCCCATTTCCTTAGTTTGTTTTGCACGCTTTTACTGAGACATGCGGGAACATAAAATATATTAATGAAAAGATTCAGATAAAGAATGGAAAATAAGTTTGGCGTTCTGTTGACGTCGTTATAAGTAGATGGGTTACGTATGGCTCGCTTCGATGTACATTCGGTAGTGATCATCGTGACTTGCTACACAATGACGTGAATATTCTGTACGAATTTGTCGTAGTACCGCTCGTGAATGACAGGCCGTTTGTGGATGACAGGGTCTTAGTGTTATCAAACAGAATCCTGTGATTTTCTTGATTCAAAGAATATCTTTCTGTACCTGATTTATCAGTTACTACTGATCATCTGTTCTTTTCTCAAACACTGTCTTTGCACTGGCTGCGTACACTTTCGTACAACTAAAGCCTCATACATAGTACTTTCCTGGTCTTTTACCAACCGTCAGAGACAACTGGAATCTGCAGAAAACCTTGAAGTTGTGGACTGGCGTACGTGGGTACTACGAAGAAACGTTAAAGAAATTAATATAGAAACGCAATTCACAGAAGAAATATTTGCAACAACCAGACAGTAATCACCCAATTGATAATCGTTGGTGGCCAGCAATATCTGCACGATTTCGAGAACTACAGGTACTTGGATTCTTGTACAATAGTCTTTGAGACTACTGTGGGAACAAAGCAGCTGAATGGCAAGAGGGCAACAGCAAGGTTGTAAAAAGGGTTACCACAGGAAGTCCACAAGGCTCTATTGCGGACCCATCATCTGGGATATCACAATTGAACCACTCCTGGATTTAATCGAGGGAGATGAACGTTCAGAAGGGATCGTTGCGTATGTTGCCGACCTGTTAGTTGTGAGTTATTCTAACAAGATTATTGTTCATTTGATCACATTTGACATTACCTTCTGATCCCTATGTGAAAGTTTTTGAATTCTTCATTGTGTTCTAAAAAACTTTAACACGGTATAGTTTAGCTCGGTAATCAGATGCAGAGCAGTTGATTCTACCTAAGATACCAGCTTCCTTTCAAACGACTTCAGTACACTCATTAAACTTATGATTTATTAATAAGAAAAACGAGTAAAGCCGGCCACTGTGACCGAGCGGTTCTGGGCGCTTCAGTCTGGAACCGCGAGACCACTACGGTCGCAGGTTCGAATCCTGCCTCGGGCATGGATGTGTGTGATGTCCTTGGGTTAGTTAGGTTTAAGTATTTTGAAGTTCTTGGGGACTGATGACCTCAGATGTTACGTCCCATAGTGTTCAGGGCCATTTGAACCATTTTTGAAAAACGAATAATGATCTCTGTCGCTATGTTCAAACAGTAGTCGCACCAGAGTAGAAACAAGTTTTGAGTCAGAATACAACTAAGAAGCTAAAGTAGAAAATCGTATGAAGCCCCTCACAAACACTGTGCGCCGTGTTGCAAAATAATTTTAATAAATAGTGCAAATTGAGTAAAGATGGAAGCACAGTATGATATATTAACTTATTGTGAATGGTTACCAGACACTGAAATAGGATACGAAACCCGTACTAACTCGTTAAATCTAGTACTAAAACACACAAAGCATTAACTGTATCTGGGTTTCTAACTGGTATTTCCACTGCAAAAAAAATTAATTTTCATTGTGTAGTCACAGACACATAATCTCCAACATGGAAGATCTACATCTATAATTTGCAAACCACTGTGAAGTGCATGGTGGAGGATACTTCCCACCCATTTATTTTTTCCTCGTTCCCATGACATCGTTTTTATTGCGGTAAGAACGTTCTTTTCCTCACATGTTGGCTGGTGTTTGTCGATAGCACGCCTGTTCAGACGTAAGCTGTCCCTGGAGGAGAAAGGAAGTTCCCTCTGTTCGCCTACAGCGTCACTAATCCCTGTTCCCCGCGGAGCGAGCCTTGCACTGCGTCCTCTCAGCTAACGGTTTCCTTGTCAATGGGCGCAGGTAGTCGCAAGCCCATCCTCACTGTGGCGTGACCGTGCCATTCATCTGCTTTGGTCGGATCGAACAAAGACCGTAGGGAGGAGCTGAAACGTATATGTGATTTTATCTGTTTGGTCCTGGGAAGACACGTCATTCTCATCTCATGTCACAGTATCCCGTCTTTTAAAAGTTGATATATCTGATTCCGATTTGGGCTGTGATTTGCTAAAGGGAAGCCACACCTGCGTCTCAATAATTTCGATGAGCTTCAACCAAATTTCTACGTTCCTCGGCTTCAGCGTAGGATTCAGAGGACACTAAAAGTAATGCATCTAAAAGTGTTTCGTGTGCTTCTGAAGAAAAAAAATTCGAAGTTGATGACGCAGAATCTATTTGGGATTACCTGAAAATACCAGAACACTCAAAACCAAAAACAAAAATTCTATTTATTACTGTCGAGTTTGCAATCTGCAGTTGCTGAGATGTAAGAAATATTTCGCTCTGCCGCATGTTTTCTAGGGAAATCACTTCGTCATTAATCGGCCAAGCTGCAGAATAATCAAATTTCGACCAAAGGGGTGTCTTCTGTAAATATTTACCTAACTTTCTTACGAGCTGTGCTATCCCTTGAGGAATGCAAAGACGAATAACTGGCCGGAAATATTACGCCACCTTCCTACCGTTGATAATAGAAAGTGTTGATGAAAGAAAAATAGAAAGTCGGAGTCGGTATTATATTTAGCCAGACATTTTACCCTAAAAACCGGAATACCTATTTATCTAGACACAGAATCAGATGGGTATTTGTAATGGTTTATTAATAATCCATGCCACGCAGAGTGGCCGAGCGGTTTGAGGCGCCATATCACGGACTGCACGGCCGCTCCCGCCGCAGGTTCGATTCCTCCCTCGGGCATGGGTGTGTGTGTTGTTCTTAGCGTAAGTTGGGTTAGGTTAGTTTAAGCAGTGTGTACGTCTAGGGACCGATGACCTCAGCAGTTTGGTCCCTTAGGAATTGACACACATTCGAACATTTTTAATAACCCATTACAGTCAGTTTTTTGAGATATCACCAGTAATGAACATAAAATGAAAAAACAATAACCGGCCTTATAATCTGGCAATTACGATAGCAAATAAGTGTCAGTCTCCATAATTGGTCAATCTTTTCCCTGACTAGCTCTTGCTAACACTTGCCGATTTTAATACGGATAGAAGCAACCTGTGAGCGAGATGGGATGCGGCGGGTTGTCATTGGCTGATCGACATATTATTCAGTTTTGCCTCGCTCGCTCTGCGTCGCGCGCCGTTAGGGCAATGTGTTTTAGGCTCGTTTGATCTACGAAGAAAAACGTAGAACACAGACTTAAAAATAGCATTGGTTAGTATATTTATATATCCTTATGGTACATCTCCTTACTCCTCCTCATACTTAATCCTCGCGCTTTCGTCATTGGCTTCCAACGGGCCTTAGTTGTGCCTTCTCTACCCCATAGCTAAAAAGCTCAACAAAAGCTGGACGGGCAGGACTTGTGTATATTTGGCCTGGCACGAACTTAAAAAGTCGGACATGGCCACCCTACGCCCTCCTGCAATCCTTTACTCTTCCATTGGGCAGATAATTAACGCTGTGTCAACATGACACAGAAAAGACTTTTCATACCAATTTTTGCAATTTAATTTTTCATAGATGCCAAATGAAGGTTCATTGTCAATCATTTTGACTCTTGCTGAAACAACTGCGTGTCACAAAGTTTGTCGAAATAAATACTGACAGAAATTTGACGCTTTGCAACAGATCGAAGGGTTCAGTCGTTATATTTGTTAGTGAAACATTGACACTTATATTACCCACGAAGGTGAACCGTAGTATTTCCATCCGTCATTGAGCGACGGGACATAAACCAGATCCGCCCACGTATTCTTTAAAGTGGAGTACTACCACTCGCAACTTAAATAGTGAGTGAAGGGGCAGCGCACTGCCGCTCACATGCCTCCCTGACACTATCACAGCAAGTATTTTCAGTGGCGATTTTACAACACTCGATCTGTGATCATGGCACTGTCTTCCATTAATGAAGTCACAAGTAATGACAATCGATCCTTCCCATGCGTATGTACCAGCTAATTGATGTGTTTGTAGTCTCATTATAAGTTATATCAAAGCACACATGATCCAGTCATGATCACACGCATTTTCACTATGGCTTTACAAATAGTATCCATTCATTTAAAGTAATTTCTGAAAAATTCGTAAGGAGCTTTATTTTTGTTAGGTGCACAATCAAATATTATATAACTGCACAGTCATTAAGATAGGAAACTGATAACTGATAAGGAGAAACTTGAAAAGGGAGTTTAAGTTCAGAAATAAAAGCGTTTAGGTTTGCCGACTTTAATGTAATTGTCATAGACGTCAAAGGACCTGGAAAACCTCTTGAACGGAAAAGATACTGTCCTGGAAAGAGATAATATGAAAATCAACATAAGTGAAACAAGAGAATGCATGTAGTTCAGTAAAATGATATGACGTCTGGAACCGCGCGACCGCTACGGTCGCAGGTTCGAATCCTGCCTCGGGCATGGATGTGTGTGATGTCCTTAGGTTAGTTAGGTTAAGTAGTTCTAAGTTCTAGGTGACTGATGACCTCAGAAGTTAAGTCCCATAGTGCTCAGAGCCATTTGAACCCTTTTGAACCAAAATCATATGATACTAAGGAAATTAGATTAGGAAATGAGACACTAAAAAGAGTGAAAGAATTTTGCTATTTGGATAGCGTGCCAACAGCAGAAATAAAATGGATATAAAAGACAAAGCGGTAATATTAAGAAAAGATTACTTTGAAAAAGAATAAATATTCATATATATTATAAATTTAAATATTAGGAAGTATTTTCTAAACGTATTTGTATGGAGTGTAGTCTTATTTGGAAGTGAACCTTGAATGATAAGTGGTATATGTTGAAAGAAAAGAGGCTGGGGATATGGTATTACAGAAGAATGCTGAAGATAGAAGGGTACATTGGATAACGAATAAAGAAGGATGGAGGAGGAAATATTTGCTACATACCTTTACTAAAAGAAGCATCAAGGAGTCGTCAGTTTGGTAATGAAGGGAAGCGTGTGGAGCAAAAATTATATAGGGTGACGAAAGTTTAGATACAAAAGGATGCAGATTGCACCAGTTATGCAGAACTGAAGACACTTGCGCAGGATGGACTAGCATGGAGAGTTACATCAAACCTCGCTTCGGCCTGGAGGCGATAACAACGACAAAAATATCTGAAGAAGAAAACCAAGATTACGGTTAAAAGTAATCACGGTTGCGAGGTCATAAGAGAGTGAATATAAGAAGGATATCATAAAGATGAGGAAGGAAATTGCTCGCATCTTTTCGAAGGAATCTTCTCACCATTTACTTTAATCAATTAAAGGGCTGCACGGAAAACTGAACGGCCAGACGGGGATATGCACACTCCTTTCTTTGGTTTCGCCACTCGCTTACTATAAAAATTCGACCAGACGGGGTTAATCCAGCTGAAGGACATTATTGTTTGGCATGATTCTGGTGCCGCTGTCCCCTTCATATTCCTGCACGAGTTGTTGCGTGAGACGAAGATCTGCTTCGCCAGCAAGGATAACGCACATGACATCTGCATGGGCTGCCCTCCATATTTATTCCAAATGATGTAAAGCTCTTAAAATAGAGGCCTCACAGAAGTGGCACAGTGGCTAAAGCACATAACATCGCAGCTAGGAGAAATCCCTATCCCAGACATCGATGGAAGGATATGAGACATGTGTGGGAGTGGGAGATCCTAATTCCTGTTTTGGTGTGGAAGATGCCTTCCATTATAATGTGAACAAAATGGTGCTGGAACCTTTAAGTCAATAGGCAATATATTAGGCAGAAATATTCCATGTGATCATAGGAATAGCAAGGAAGTTTTTGCATGCCACACCATTGACATTTCCAGGGGCAGATGTGGACTCTGACCACAATCTACTGGTTATGAACTGTAGATTGAAACTGAAGAAACTGCAAAAAGGTGGTAGTTTAAGGAGATGGGACCTGGATAAACTGAAAGAACCAGAGGTTGTACAGAGTTTCACGGAGAGCATAAGGGAACAATTGACAGGAATGGGGGAAAGAAATACAGTAGAAGATGAATGGGTAGCTTTGAGGAATGAAATAGTGAAGGTAGCAGAGGATCAAGTAAGTAAAAAGACGAGGGCTAGTAGAAATCCGTGGGTAACAGAAGAGATACTGAATTTAATTGATGAAAGGAGAAAATATAAAAATGCAGCAAGTGAAGTAGGCAAAAAGGAATACAAACGTCTCAAAAATGAGATGGACAGGAAGTGCAAAATGGCCAAGCAGGGATGGCTAGAGGACAAATGTAAGGATGTAGAGGCTTATCTCATGAGGGGTAAGATAGATACTGCCTACAGGAAAATTAAAGAGACCCTTGGAGAAAAGAAAACCACTTGCATGAATATCAAGAGCTCAGATGGAAACCCAGTTCTAAGCAAAGAAGGGAAAGCAGAAAGGTGGAAGGAGTATATAGAGGGTCTATTCAAGGGCGATGTACTTGAGGACAATATTATGGAAATGGAAGAGGATGTACATGAAGATGACATGGGATATATGATACTGCGTGAAGAGTTTGACAGAGCACTGAAAGACCTAAGTCGAAACAAGGCCCCGGGAGAAGACAACATTCGATTAGAACTACTGACAGCCTTAGGAGAGCCAGTCCTGACAAAACTCTACCATCTGGTGAGCAAGATGTATGAGACAGGCGAAATACCCTCAGACTTCAAGAAGAATATGATAATTCCAATCTCAAAGAAAGTAGATGTTGACAGATGTGAAAATTACCGAACTATCTGTTTAATAAGTCACAGCTGCAAAATACTAACGCGAATTCTTTACAGACGAATGGAAAAACTGGTAGAAGCCGACCTCGGGGAAGATCAGTTTGGATTCCGCAGAAATGTTGGAACACTTGTGGCAATACTGACCCTACGACTTATCTTAGAAGAAAGATTAAGTAAAGGCAAACCTACGTTTCTAGCATTTGTAGACTTAGAGAAAGCTTTTGACAATGTTGACTGGAATACTCTCTTTCAAATTCTGAAGGTGGCAGGGGTAAAATAGAGGGAGCGAAAGGCTATTTACAATTTGTACAGAAACCAGATGGCAATTATAAGAGTAGAGGGACATGAAAGGGAAGCAGTGGTTGGGAAGGCAGTGAGACAGGGTTGTAGCCTATCCCCGATGTTATTCAATCTGTATATTGAGCAAGCAGTGAAGGAAACAAAAGACAAATTCGGAGTAGGTATTAAAATCCATGGAGAAGAAATAAAAACTTTGAGGTTCGCCGATGACATTGTAATCCTGTCAGAGAGAGCAAAAGACTTGGAAGAGCAGTTGAATGGAATGGATAGCGTCTTCAAAGGAGGATATAAGATGAACATCAACAAAGGCAAAACGAGAATAGTGGAATGTAGTCGAATTAAGTCGGGTGATGCTGCGGGAATTAGATTAGGAAATGAGACACTTAAAGTAGTAAAGGAGTTTTGCTATTTGGGAAGCAAAATAAGAGATGATTGTCGAAGTAGAGAGGATATAAAATGTAGACTGGCAATGGCAAGGAAAGCATTTCTGAAGAAGAGAAATTTGTTAACATCGAGTATTGATTTAAGTGTCAGGAAGTCGTTTCTGAAAGTCTTAGTATGGAGTGTAGCCATGTATGGAAGTGAAACGTGGACGATAAATAGTTTAGACAAGAAGAGAATAGAAGCTTTCGAAATGTGGTGCTACAGAAGAATGCTGAAGATTAGAGGTAGACCAAGAGATGAATACACTAAGCAGATTCAGAAGGATGTAGGCTGCAGCAGGTACTGGGAGATGAAGAGGCTTGCACAGGATAGAGTAGCATGGAGAGCTGCATCAAACCAGTCTCAGGACTGAAGACTACAACAACAACAACCATTGATACTAGAACCTCTGACACAGATCGACCCGGTATCGCACTGTATTGAAACTTTCCCAGTATCAGAGGAGTAACTGTCCACCTTCGAGCATTGAGTGTGTGGTATACAGCTGGAAATCAGCGCTAAGGCACTTGATGTGTCGACAATGCTGTAACCCTCTCGGTTTGGCTTGCTTGACTATAAGGACGGAGAATCTCTCCAGGCACGTTGCCGGTCATGGTACGCTATTTAACATTTCGTTAGAGATCTGCAGACACAAATGAACGACCATTCGATTCCACTTTCGTATCTTAAGCGGGAAGAAACGCATTTGTCCCAATGTGATATCATCCCATAATTTAGTTTCATGTCTGTCAGGCAGCTGGTGTTTAGCCGCCACAAGTATCTGGCTCTGTAACTACACTGTTCAAAAAAAGTTTGAAATAGTAAGGTAAAATGTACTCCACGATACTAGAGATCTCATTGACCTAAGCACTTCATGCTTTATCCAGTTGGAGTCGATATACTGGACGGTGTTTACTACTGACATACTTAGTGGCCGTTTCCCAGTCATGTAAACATACCGCTGCTGCAGCGGCACACCTCAAGCAATCAGGTATCAACTACAGCTCCATTCAGTTTGTGTTCAGCACTGCAGTAACATGCCACGTAGAAGCACACAACACTTTGTTAAAGTTAGGATAGTGGCTTTACATTCGGCAGGTCCTATGAAACAAGATGTTGCCGATCGGTTACATACTACTCAATGTGGCGTGTCTAAGGTGGAGAAGGTACAGAGAGACGGGAAATGTGAACAATAGACCTCGCAGTTGTCGTTCTCGTATGACGACACCTATACAGGATCGTTTCCTCCAACTGTCGGCTAGCAGGCGCCCAACATCAACTGACAGAAATATTGGAAATGACTTCTCCCGGGCAACTGGGATTCGTATCTCAGACCAAACAGTGTGTAGAAGATGGTATCAGGACGATATTCATTCCAGAAGACCACTGAGAAGTTTTGCACCGAACCAACGGAACCAAGGCAGTCGAAGGGCCTGGCCTCTTGCACATCAAAATTGGACCATTGCAGAATGGAGTTATGTTTGCTGAAGAAACCAGGATTGGTTTGCGACCGGACACTAGACGTGTTAGGGTTTGGAGAAGACCTGCGTCGATACGTTCAGGGAGTCCATCCGTTTGCAGGTGGAAGTGTAATGTTCTGGGCGTAAATAATGATGGGACGGCAACCTCTCTAATTGCCATGTACGAAAATTTCACTGGTCCCCGATACATCCAAGAGGTCCTACAAAGGATTGTAAGGCCCAACAGACGTGAAGACTGTGACAACTTCATGCCAGTCGATGACAAAGCAAGGCGACACCGTACTCTAGCTGTGTCTTGGTATCTTCAAAGGTGCAGCGTCAACCGAATGCATTGGCCAGAACAGTCTCCAGACATGAATGCAATTGAGTATGCATGGGACCTGTTGAATGTAGCCGTTCCACATAGTTCGAATCCACCCGACAATCTTTAGCACCTCACTGAAGCTGCCAGTGAGGAGTAGGAACTCATATCCCAAGATAAACTTGGTGGTCTCATCCAGAGCACGTCTCACAAAGCGGGAGAACACATCCTTGTGAGGGGAGGACATACTCACTACTAAAGAATGATTATGATCATCATGAGGTAAAGATTTTTACTGTGTTTTGTTTTCAAGAGGTACACTTAGGAGAGAGCCTACTTTATTTTGTAATAATTTTTTGTAATCAACCAAAATCATTCTTGTTTTCAGAAGGAATTATGTTTATTTTGCTAATAAGGTTTTGTAAAAACCTCAATTGGTGTACTAAAAGAAGTCATTGTAGTAAACTCTATGATATTCCAAACATTTGTTGCGGTGTGTAGTTTGTAGCGTATGTTATTGTTTCTCGGATCCTTCTGCCTGTCACTTTCCTACGTGTACTATTTCGTAGTATACTTCCCGTCTGGCTGTACTGGCATGTGAGCATATATCCGGTCAAGACGCCTAAACCATGGCAGCTGTGAAGTAGGTGAAGGCTGACTGTAATGGGTACCATTTGCGCCACAAATCCACAATATGTAGTTTGCTCTTAATTTGTCACAATTCGGTACAATTTTTAAAATAAGGATTTTGGTCCTGTTGTTCGATCACGCAATGAAAATCGTCCACTATAATCTCACGCGCTCCGAAATTTGTGGGAAGTTGGGTTAGCAGTATTTAAAAAAGTTCTTTACTCTCGTTCTGAACCCCCGAGCCCGACGGCACAGAAATGTGTGTATGTCAAAGAGTTGGCAAGTTAGGCCTATACTAAAAATGGTTCAAATGGCTCTGAGCACTATGGGACTTAACTACTGTGGTCATCAGTCCCCTAGAACTTAGAACTACTTAAACCTAACTAACCTAAGGACATCACACACATCCATGCCCGAGGCAGGATTCGAACCTGCGACCATAGCAGTCGCGCGGTTCCGGACTGCGCTAGGCCTCTACTGTTTGGAACTAAAGCTGTAGGTGTGCACGGTACTGTTTGCCTGAGTAGGAGTGCTCTACTGGATTCCGGTCTGGTAGTAATAATTGAGTCAAAGCCGGTGGCAAGTCAGGAGAGCACACTTTTTGCAAAAAGACTACATTGACAACTGCTTCTCGCAAATGCTGTCATAACAGCAGATTTTTGATGGCAGAAGATATCCTGTTTATCTTTGTAGTAGCTAAACAGTATGTCTGTCATAACAGCAGATTTTTGATGGCAGAAGATATCCTGTTTACCTTTGTAGTAGCTAAACAGTATGTCTCTGTGTTCATTGTCGTCTAAATTGAAAATTTGTGGTAAGGACTATGGCATCAAACTAATGAGGTCATTCGTCCCTAGGCTTACACACTATTTACTGTAACTTAAACTAACTTGCGCTAAGGACAACACACACAGCCATGCCCGAGGGAGAACTCGATCCCCCGACGGGGGCAGCCGCGCGAACCGTGACAAAGGGCCCTAGACCATACGGCTACATCGCGCGGCGATTGTCCCCTAAACAGGCATGTCTTCAGACCGGGGGATCTTTGGGTCATACTGTAAGTCCGAGGGTGCCGTTTAGTTTTTCGGTTGTGGTTCACAGCTGCATTAGTCTTGGTAAAGTTTTTAACTAACATCGAAAGATCTCAGAGATCTTTTTTACTTGCTTTCCTAATTTTTGGTAGGTTCCTTTCCCGTTATTCGTAAATAATTTCTTGTTGTGATGCCAAGGCTCGTTTGGCTCTCGATACGTCCCTGGTGGCCTGCGGCTGTGGCCGAGCGGTTCTATGTGCTTCAGTCCGGAACCGCGCTGCTGCTGCGGTCGCAGGTTCGAATCCTGCCTCGGGTATGGATGTATGTGATGTCCTTAGGTTAGTTAGGTTTAAGATCTAAGTCTAGGGGACTGATGACCTCAGATGTTAAGTCCCATAGTGCTTAGAGCCATTTGGACCATTTTTTTTTTTTTTTTTTTTTGTCTCTGGTGTGTATTTGGTCGAGATAAAGACGTACCTTTGTACAGATTGTCTAATGACTTCGTTATACGTATGTGCAGGATAGCACACTTTTGAGTTTCCGTGGTTAGCGGAAAGTTATAAATAGTTGATGATTCAGCAGGAACATGTCTACCTCACGTTGGAAGGTTTTTTCTGTTCTTTGTTGAAATCCTTCCAGCTGTGGTTGTGGCCGCAATTGGGACGAAGGTGGAGTGTTAGTTGTCGTTCGGGTGTGCACTAAGTGGTCAGGCTATAGGCGGGATGGGCTGTCATAAATTTTCTTCGCTCGAGTATCGTTACGTTTGGTCTGCGTTCTGTTGTTTTAACGTGGTGATAGCCGATATTACCAGTCGGACTGAACTGATAGTCACGGCTGCGTATGAAGTTACCATTATCATTTTATGCTTCTGTCTGGCAGCTGAAAGGGTCTACCGACGCGAGTACATTACTCTTGTAGGTGACCAACTTGTCATACGGAACACGTTTTGGGTTGACCTTCAAATACAACAAGTACCCGAAAATCTTTCACATTAATATAAGACGGGGCATGTTTTCCTAAATCAATGCAAACCGTTCGTACACCACTAAAGACATTTAGACGGGTATTAGTTGTCCTTTTCTCTTATATTATATGGACAACCCTCCCATAAGCCGTCAGTAATAAATGAATATGTTCGTTTGGCACTTCAAAAGGATCACAATATTAACTTCTCCTTTAGTACTGTCCATGAGTCGTTGGAGTACTAGTTCTGAGTTTGCTTTATTACAAAATGGGTTCTGAAATAAATAAAACAAATTCATATACATTCTCTGAAGGTAAACCTAGGTTCACAATAAGCCAGTCACCAATCTCACCTTTCCGCGGTTTGGCGCAACCTTATAGGAGGCTAAATCTAATTGTATTCGAATTTATTCCATGTTCACTACATGCTCCGGAGGCGCTTACTTGCAATTGCTGCTGTCGACCGACTGCAGCAGCACTAATTTCCTTTGATGTGTTCTTCTCGAACGATGCTGTTGGGCAGTTAGGAAATACAGCACGTCCCTGTCTGCAAGCAGATTTCTCAACTCGGAGCCACCGAGCTACAGGATCAAGACCTATGTACATAGTTTTACGACAAGAATGAAAATCAATAACAACTTGACAATATCAATCCCAGGAAGCAGCATACTGATACAGTATTTTCCACTTTCAACAACTTTACGCCATGGTCGTAGAATCCTTGCTATAGACTTCGCAAAACACTCAGAGGAATACATATATTCTGAGATAAAAGTGGCGCTCAGGCGTAATCTGACGATATCAATGATATTTTAAACTGTGTTACAGACACATACAGAGCTCGAGACGATTTCCAACAATACCTAGGTCATAAATGTGTAACTTCAAACATTCTTCATCTTTGGGTGCCTATTCGGTTCGGATGTTGGCGATCACGGTGGCTACTCATCTCCTGTTGGTAGCAACACGGAACAGTTCTCTTAAAGGCATACTGAACCAGTATCTAAGGTTGTCAATCCAAGATACGTGTTCGTCTTCTTCCTGGACCTCTTTTGCTGTTGATTTTCCCTTGACGTAAATTTTGTCGCAAATCATATCTATTTCTATTACGCATTATATGTCCTAGATATTACAACTTCCAGTGTTTCACTGTCTTGTTTAATTTAGGTGTTGTGTCCATTCCTCTCAAAACTTCTACGTTTATCACTCTCTGGGTCCTAGGCGTTCTCAGGATCCGCCTAAAAAGCCACAACTCAAAGGCATCCGGCTTCTTCTCTGTGTTTTTCAAATGCGTGTGAAATCTTATGCGACTTAACTGTTAAGGTCATCAGTCCCTAAGCTTACACACTACTGAACCTACACTTCTTGCTTTCCCGGTCCGAATCATGATTTCTTGCGAGTTATCCCAACTTTCATTTATTATGGTTCCAAGGTATGAATACTGTTTTACGCTTTCTATAGTTCTTTGGTTTATGAGTAAGCTTACTCCTGTACTTTAAATATACGTACATATATCTGGCATGATACCGATAAGTGGCGCAGCAAGAAGCTGCAGTTCACATCGACTTTACAGGAGTTATCTATCGACAAACTGGAGCAGGGTTTGGCGGAATGTTCGTCAAAATCCCTGCCGACAGATGTCAAGTCCACTTGGTTGGATGTAATCTATGGGAGGTTTCCAACTAGAGAGAAGTTACACATAAATCTAACACCAGACCCTATCTTCACAAAGTGCCAGGTGCAAGATACATTCGCACTGTGGCGAAATAAATAAAAAACATTTTTACATTTTAAATTCCACGCCATTGTTGATTTAATCAGAGTTCTCACCTTAGACGTAGAATTAGTCCTTCTGCCACAATATTAATTCATTAGTCGCCATCGATGTTCTTCTCTTTGTTGACCGTGTGTACCATCATGAGTCGGCATCGGTTCACTTCACGAAGACGGTGGAAACCAAGGAATACTATGCTACGTTGCTATAAATAATTTTCGTAACACTTCGATACTTTTCACTATTTTTTTTATTCACAACACAATAAGACTTGCTGTGCTCGTCGCACAAACCATAATTACCAGCCATATGGCTGCCTTTCCGCACAGTCCAAAAATCACGTCCATCCTCCACAAGGCAACAATCGAAAGTGTCCCTTAGCTCCTTGGAGTATCAAACAAAAGAGAATCCAATGTGAACTTTACAAAGATTATAATATACATGCCTCTCAATTTATCTTTGGCGCAGCTTTTAAGATATTGTATGTCTCTGCATAGGAATGTGTCATTACAACTGCCCCCCTACTGTATACTGTCACTAGAAAATTTTATTTGATTGACAGGATACAGTAGTCGACCTTGCAATTGATAGGTTTGGGGGTCTTTTATTTACACACTTCATTTTTATTGTCTCATTTTCATGGCACTGTGAATTCTTTGGTATTTCTGAGTGTGTGTCAGTTTTTTGGTATACTTATGCTAATATTTACAAACCTTAATCCTAATATACAAAGTTCTGGTTAATACTGAGAAAATGACATCATGTAGTAAAGTTTGTACAATAAAATATACACTGAATACAACGTTACATACAAATGTTTCCTTCCTCATCAGAGGTGAAAATTAAGTCCTTGTATTGCCTTCTGTATTTATTCTGGGACGACGAGCTTTGTTCGCTAGCCCCAGTGTTGAATATGGGCGGGTGATACGCGCGCCTGACTGGTCGTCCGTTAGCGGGCGACGTTGGTTGAATGCGCGCGACAGTGCACTGAATATACACCGACGTGCGGGTACCGTCGAGACTTCCGAACCTCAGTATGCGTGTGCTTTTTGTAGTTCCTTCCAGAACTTAGACTGGATACGACGAGGTACATTGGAATATGTGCCCCGAAGAACACACCACACTATGTGCGAGGCGGAGGACGATCCCGTCGATGCAGCTCCTGGTAAGAAGCGTACCGTGTCAAACTTGTTTGGCATTGTCCTTTCCTATTGTGACGCCATGTGTCGTTTGACGATACAAGCTTCAATTTTCGATGTCACTTGTTTAAGCTCTCTGACACTTGCAACGTAGCACTACTTTGCACAATTTTAATTTCTACACACACACCACTTTAACCGCGAGTATTGCGATCGAAACTTCCTTTTCACTACACTTTTTTTTTCTTCGCATTAACCCCTTTTACCTATTGTACTGAGATTCATTCCCCTCAATACTTCTGGTCAATGTACATAATTTGTAAGTCACGGGACTTGGCATGAAATACAAAATACATCACATACAATGGAATAACATATAATACATACAGTACATTGTTTACATTAACTTCAGGAAAAAACTATCGACTAAAATTGAAAAAAATTTTTGACCACTCATAGTGGCTTCTTCGTCTTGGATTTTACTGACACACACACTCGCCTTTTTCCATTAATCTGTTAGAAGGAACAAGTCCTTTGTTTTCCTTCTTGAACTCGAGTATAAGTTAAGGTTTACCTCCGTTACGTATTCTTCATACGCAACGACATGCATCAGCATGCAGAGAATACACCTGTAGCCGCTCCACTGCAGCTTGGGAAGGGAATTTTCTACCTTCTACTTAGGGTAGTGGCAACGACTACGTGTATGTTACGGTTTTTTGCGTATAAAATCTGAAAATGCACGAAATAATCATTTATATGCAGCATAATCCTAATACGTACAGTGTTTTGGGCGTAAGCACATTCTGGTGTGCTTGTAAATCATTAACCCTAATAAAACTTCCTACCTAAACATCGACATATAAACATAAAATTTTGAAGTTCAGGGTGTAACTACTATTACTATGTACAGAGTTTCATAATAGCGGCACGCCCTTGTTTGTGTGTTTATCATTTTCAATTAAAGTGCGCTTATAGGCGTCTTGTGTTATCATGGGAGAAAAAATACAGACATTTTAATGCATCGGTTGCCATAAAAATCTATGTACACGAACAATCAGACTTTCATAGCTTCAGTGCAGCATGAAATTCTTTATGACGTTTTGTTCATAATTCATTTTATAGGCGATTCCTTTGCTTACAGGTCGTCGATCACACTACTTACCTGTTTCTCGTATAGCGGCGATATCATTTTCATTCCTTGTGACTGTGAATTGTTATATGTGTGAAAGATATCATTTTAACATGATTTTTCCTTTCATGTTTCAAGTGGGTAAAGTAATTCATACCTTCCTTTTGCATACATGAGTGAATCATCGCTAATGTTGCACTTTGTATCAGGGTTTTCGCATTTTCTCGTAAACTCGTAGAGTCTTACGGTTTTAATTAAGTTGTTTCTTGACGTTAGGTATACCTGTTTATACGAGGTTGTCTTACAGTTTAATTTTCTTTATACACTTCTACGTTGTTTAAGTTCAGTACATGTACAGGGCTTCTTTCGCCTTTCACACATTCATACATACGTTTATACACAAAAAAATATCTACCACTATAATATACAATTGCTGGTGGGGCCCTTTTTCGGTACCCTGCACCATTCCTTCAATATTCCAAAATAATTCAGGGTGTGCTGAGCATCGTCCCTTATACTAATAATACTTACAACTAAATATTTCTTCTTACACACATAACTGCCTTACAGTCCATTAATGCGCAACATTCCCTATTTTCCTCCTTTACACTTTAGCTTTCGTACATGTACCCTCGTGTATAGCTTATATATTCTACAAAGCTGTTTGCTGAGTGCTTCAGGTGTTTCCTAACGTTAATGTGTTTCTCCCTCTATAAACCCTAGGTATTTGTTTTGAGAGCGATTCAGTTCATTACTCACGCTGCATAGGTCTGTTTATTATTACCCTATTTTAAAGCTTGTGTCACTCTTTTCCTTAGTCACAAAAATTCCCGCGTTTACCTTGTTGTTCATTCTGAAAATCGCTAGCTACTGTGTAATGTAAATGTATGCGTTATCTCTTTGATTTCCTCTCTGCTGCTTTTTCCCTATATGTAATTGTGTGCTGTTCTCGTGTACATAGCCTTTCTTCCGGTTATATATCTGCATTATTTATTTATTTTTCTATTTTCTTTCTCCTTCCGTACGAGCTAAGATTTTACTCAGTATAATATAATATTACAATACCGTCCATGACCAGTATGTACTTGTATGTTCACTTTTATTACGTAATACCAGCTTATAATTAAATTTTCTAAGTTACTATTTACAAGACTTGTGTACCCTTTCCTTTCTTGTTTTTGAATGACTTTCGTCTCTGTGTCTCATAGTAAGAGTGGTCTCAAAACTTTTAAACTTTCCGCGCATGCGCGCTTACGTACCACGACTGGACTGTAGGTGCGGGGAAAACTCTGCATTGTTGGTGAACATTATTCGTGATAGCCACCATCGTGTAATAGTCACGTGACACCTGGACTCGACCGCGCATGCGCCTTCGCGCTTTGTATACGCTCAGCTGATCGGACATGGAAGTGGGGAAGATTTCTCCCCGGCTCGCTGCCTACAGGGCGGCCAATGACCTCGTATTGACATGCAGCTATCGCGTGCTCATGAGCTGAGCGTTGGATTGCAACTCCGACGTGTGGTTTGTTGCTCGTCTCAAGCGAACAAACTCTGACCTTCGCGCTAATTTGTCTTTGTTCCCCTCTCTTAAATAACTGAGTTAGACTACAAAGTACCGTATGGTTTATTTTATAGTGTTAAAGACTCACAGTAACACATGTTTCATTAGGTGTGGTTAAATATGCGTTTTTAAGCTGGCATATGCCCCCAGTTGTCCGCAAGTTTCTTAGGTTAATGACAGCAATTTTACTATGTGATCCAAAGTTGTACAATTTCAATTTTGCTAAAATAACATATAACCTTAAATGAAAAAATTCCTTGATGTCCTTGTGGGGGTATAACCCTTTCACCTTGCCTGTTCGTGTGTTACCTAACAGATAACATCCTGGGCGAGGTTTGTCTATTATAATGAAATGGCCATCATACAAAAACTGCCACTTAATACTTTTTGGCTTGTTACTACAGCTGTCAAGATTTTACAATTTTCCGTTGGCAACACTGGTTCTTTTAATGCTTTCGAAACTTCTTTAAATAAACTGTTAGAAATAATATTCGTAGATGCGCCTATATCTAAAATTGCGTTGGTAATTATAGTTCCTATCTTTGCTGTTATTACAGCCTGCACGAGGTCACTTACCTTGTCCGGTGCTTTCATCTCTTCTTCACATAGATCATCTTCTACGGTCGCATCCTGATCATATCTTAAAAATAATTGTCTAAGATGTAATGTGTGCTTGCTTGTGCCCCCTGTTGTCAAATCGGTCGGCCGGTGGGGGCTCATTACGACCGATTGTTGTTTACCGGGGGAGACAACGGCGTTGCTTCAGTACTGTCCGTTACATCTACAAAGTGTACTGAGTGGTTATTCTGTCGCAAATTAGTTTCCGGACCGCTGCGTGCAACATTTTCTTGCGACCGGCCGTCGCTATTCCTCCTTGGTCTGTCATTCCTATTACTGTAACTATTGTAATTTTCATTTGTGTGCCGCCTTTCATCACGCGGGCCTGACCAATCATTCACGTGATTTCTATCATTTCCATACCGCCGTGGACCGTAATCTGTACTATACCTTCGGTCTTCACGTCTCTGTGGCGCCGAATTCCTCCGATTCCCGTAATTCCAGGTTCCATTATTTGGCCTTGTCGCATACGGATGCCAACTGTGTGGGTTTTGTCCACTGCCATTAAAATGATATCCGTTACCGTTGTTTTGATTGGTTCCGGAATATTCATTCCGATTACTTGTGCTCGGCTCTTCGTATATTAGATCAATTGAGTCAAGCACGGAAAGAAAGTAGTCAAGGTCGTTTTCCGGTATGGTTACCAATTTTTCGCGTAAATTCGCGGGTAGTCTGTTTTTCAGAATTTTGAGAACGTCTACGTGCAGTATTGGATTGTTCCAACAGCGCGTCTTATTCAAGTACTTTTCGAAATACTTTCTCAATCCGCCGTTTTTTAGGTTGAACGGTTGTGGGTTGAATATCTCACGTCGCAGTCTTTCTTGGACCCCAGCAGACCAATATTTCTCCAAGAAAGCCCGTTCAAATTGTTCGTAGGTGACGCACTGTTCAGCCATGTCTGTGGCCCACAAAAGTGCGTCGCCTTGTGTGAAGCCTACTACATATCTAATCTTCTGTGCCTCAGTCCAGTTTCTTGGTAAGACATTTTTAAATGCTCTTACAAATACGACTGGATGAGTTTTTCTGGATTCTGTGGAGAAAACTGGAAACTGTCTATGTTTCAACAGGCTCTCATCGACTAGAATCGTCGAGATGCAAGGCGACACGCCTACTGCCTGTTGCAGCACCGCGTTTGGCGAATAGCCATTGTTTGCCTGTGCCGGTGCGTGCACATACGCCGGACAAGGCGCGTGATGTTCTGCGTTATTGACATCGTAATCTGGCACGGGCGAATAAGTGTCGCGCTGCTTGTTGCTTGACGTAGGCAAGTCATTTGAAACGTTTAGTCTACCAGCAATTTCCTTACGTATTCTGTCCTCGGCTACTTTGATTTCATTACCTAATTTTTCAAAAAGTTTTGTTTCCCGGTCAGTTATTGATTCATTTACATTACCTTTTTCTAAAGTTTCATTTATTTTGATAATGTCCGCGTTGATACGTCGAGTCTCCTGTTTCAGAAAACCGACTTCTTCGTTAACTTTATTAACTTGGTCAGGTATTTCTTCACATGCGGACTGTACTCTTGTTAAATTTAATTGAATAGCCTGTACGTTTTCATGTATTTCTTTTTGTACGGTTTGTGTTTGATTGTGTGTTTCTACTATTTCTGACAGTTCCTGTTCCTGTTTGTTTGTAAGATCTGACAATTTCTTTTCTAAATCATTTGCCAATACATTGTATACACTATTGACGGTTTTGATGACTTTGTCTTCGATCTTTTGATCGATTTCATTGGTTAGTTTATTTAAGCGTTGATCGAAATGTCTGTGCATGTTCGCCAGTTTTGTGTTCGTTGTGTTGTGGCTGACTTCTAGATTCGCCAGTTTTGTGTTCGTTGTGTTGTGACTCATCTTTAAATCAGATAATTGCTCGCTCACGTTTGACATCAGACTATATAATGCCTCAAGCGTAACTGACGAAGCTTGTGTGTTTGTATTTATGCCATTATTTGTTGCCATTGTTTCTCTGCCACGGTCTGATTGAATCGAAACCGGGCTAGGTTCACTGATTTCACGCGAAATATTTTCATCTGATCTGGTAATCGATGCTTCATCGACTGTGCACAAGGTTTCATTTGCAAGTGGTTCATTATTGTTAATCCCTGTGGAGTGCAATTGAATCGTATTTACTTCTACATTATGTTGTGCTGAAAAACTAATTGCGTCATCATTTACGTCACTATTGTCAGAATCGGTGACGTGTCCATGAACATTTGTTAAATTAAAGTTCTCCGATTCCATTGTGAAGATATTATTTTTATCTGTACTTTACTGTTAATCTAAATCTTTAAATTCTCTCGCAGTTGAATTAATAAAAATATCTCGCGATTGTTATTTGTTGCGCGTCGGAAATTTACAAGATGGCGCACTACGTCTTCTAATTCTGCGATTGTTGAACATAAAAAGTAATTATCAAAGTGTAATTGTGTGTTGCCACAAACACTACCAGGATTTTAATATGGACAGGAAAAGGTTCTGCTTTAAGTGGAGCTAAGCCAAGGTGCAGCCACTGCATGCGTTTGCGCTTTCCTACCTTAATTCCGACTGAACTGCATCACTCACGATTACGTTAGTTTTGTAAATCCTTGTCCTTGTTCCTTCTGGTTATTGTGCCATCCGTTTATACAGTTAATACTGTTTCACTTTATTCGTCATTTTCCATGTGCGTCATGTAACAGAGAAACAGTAATTAGTACAAGTACATTTGTAGCACAACAATGAAGTACTTACTCTTTGTTCCACCAGCACTGTCCTGTCACGGTCGCCAGTGTGGCGAAATAAATAAAAAAACATTTTTACATTTTAAATTCCACGCGAAATATTTAATCAGAGTTCTCACCTTAGACGTAGAATTAGTCCTTCTGCCACAATATTAATTCATTAGTCGCCATCGATGTTCTTCTCTTTGTTGACCGTGTGTACCATCATGAGTCGGCATCGGTTCACTTCACGAAGACGGTGGAAACCAAGGAATACTATGCTACGTCGCTATAAATAATTTTCGTAACACTTCGATACTTTTCACTATTTTTTTTATTCACAACACAATAAGACTTGCTGTGCTCGTCGCACAAACCATAATTACCAGCCATATGGCTGCCTTTCCGCACAGTCCAAAAATCACGTCCATCCTCCACAAGGCAACAATCGAAAGTGTCCCTTAGCTCCTTGGAGTATCAAACAAAAGAGAATCCAATGTGAACTTTACAAAGATTATAATATACATGCCTCTCAATTTATCTTTGGCGCAGCTTTTAAGATATTGTATGTCTCTGCATAGGAATGTGTCATTACAGCACGTAGACTGGTTAACGAAGAGAAACTAAAGACGACTGACAGGGGTACATATTATGCTCAGTTTGAAAGATTTGATCACCACCATTTGGGATGTAAAATCAAAAACTATTAAAAATCCCGTAGTAAGCCATTTAAGAAATGTTGATTAAATACGGCGAACATTCGAAACATTCATGTGCCTGTGATTGGAACGGTACCTCATCATATCGCCGAACAAATTTCAGCTAAGTCCTCGTGATATTACTGGAGATTGAATGCTGTTTCCAAGTTACCATTTCGAATCGTGACATCGTCATGTGAAGAAGGTGGCGTTGGAATGAGACAACTGCAAACACACTCCATCGGAATGTACTCGTATATGAAAAAGACCACTAAAATTCCAATGATCAAGATGATACAATAATCAATACTTATTTCTTTATTCTAATCACATAATAGCGGAGCCTCGTGTTTTTACACACTCAACGTACAGTGCCGAAATATATGAACTCCTACTGTCTCGAACTAAATAATACACACATCAGAAAAAGTTTTGCATCACCTCGGTTGCGAGAGTTCCGGAACCTGTACAGAAAACAGGAAGAGAGATCAACATAAACATCATTTCCGCCCTTTTTAATGCACATGAAAACCACACATCGCATATTGTACCATCATACAGCTTGACCTTCAGAGGTGGTGGTCCAGATTGCTGTACACACCGGTACCTCTAATACCCAGTTGCACATCCTCTTGCATTGATGCATGCCTGTATTCGTCGTGGCATATTATCCAAAAGTTCACCAAGGCACTATTCGTCCAGATTGTCCCACTTTTCAACGGCGAATCTCGTAGATCCCTCAGAGTGGTTGGTGGGTCACATCGGCCACAAACAGCCCTTTTTGATCTATTCTAGGTATGTTCGACAGGGTTCATGTCTGGAGAACATGTTGGCCCCTCTAGTCGAGCGATGTCGTTACCCTGAAGGAAGTCATACACAAGATGAGCACGGTGGGCACGCGAATTGTCGTCCATGAAGTCGAATGCCTGGCCAGTATGCTGCCGATATGGTTGCACCATCGGTCGGATGATGGCATTCGCTTATTGTACGGCCGTTACGGTGCCTTCCATGACCACCAGCGGCGTACGTCGGCCCCAAATACTGTCACCCCAAAACAGCACGGAACTTCCACCTTGCTGCACTAGCTGGACAGTGTGTCTAATGCGTTCAGCCTGACCGGGTTGCCTCCAAACACGTCTCTGACGATTGTCTGGCTGAAGACATATGCGATACTCATCGGTGAAGAAACACGTGATGCCAGTCCTGAGCGGTCCATTCGGTATATTGTTGGGTACATCTGTACCGGCGTGGATGGTGTCTTGGTTGCAACTATGGACCTCGCCATGGACGTCGGGAGTGAAGTTGCACATCATGCAGCCTATTGCGCATAGTTTGCTTCGTAACACGACGTCCTGTGGCTGCACGAAAAGTATTATTCAACATGGTGGCGGCCCTTGGGCAGCCTGAGCGAGGCATGTCATCAACAGTTCTGTCTCTTTGTATCTCCTCCACGGCCAAACAACATCGCTTTGGTTCACTCTGAGATGGATGGACACTTCCCTTGTTGAGAGCCCTTACCCGCACAAAGTAACAATGCGGACGCGATCGAACCGCGGAATTGACCGTCTAGGCATGGTTGAACTACAGACAACACTAGCCGTGTACCTCCTTCCTGGTGGAGTAACTGGAACTGATTGGCTGTTGGACCCCCCTCCGTCTAATAGACGCTGCTCATGCATGGTTACTTCCATCTTTGGGCGGGTTTAGTGACATCTCTGAACAGTCAAAGGGACTGTGTATGTGATACAATATCCACAGTCAACGTCTATCTTCAGGAGTTCTGGGAACCGAGGTGATGCAAAACTTTTTTTGATGCGTATGTTACAGGCGAAATCTTGAGATGATCGACAACCTCCTAAATATAAATTTACCCATTGAAACTCAGGTGTCTGAAGATTAAGTGCAATCACGAATGGGAAAGTATATTAAAGCATATTCCACAACGGACGTTCCGTCAGTTAGGTTTGACGCAGCCACGGAAGCCTTCCCCACAATGGAGAAATAAACGAAGGATACACATGGCACGTACCGTGCTCTGCATCATGATAGCCACTCTTGTCACCATCATTAAAGGCCTACTGCGGAAAAGCAAAAGAAATAATCACAGTACCATAGGGAAAAAATACACATTAATAATTATAAAAGAGCACATTGAAAAAAATGGTTCAAATGGCTCTGAGCACTATGGGACTTAACTACTGAGGTCATCAGTCCCCTAGAACTTAGAACTACTTAAACCTAACTAACCTAAGGACGTCACACACATCCATGCCCGAGGCAGGATTCGAACCTGCGACCGTAGCGGTCACGCGGTTCCAAACTGACGCGCTTAGAACCGCACGGCCACACCGGCCGGCGCACATTGAAAAATGCGCAATAAATATGGTCAGTCAGTCACCAAAGAGAAGATACCTAATGCAGATGGTAACCCATGGTTGCCGGTCTCTAGCTTTCTCATCCATCACTTGTCTAAGGACTGTTAATACTCGATCCTTCCATTGCGTCCTTGGACGTCCCATTGGGCGTTTCCCAGCAGGTTGAGAACGCAGGACTCTATATGGGAGGAATGTATCAACTCGAAGGATGTGGCCAAACCATTATAACCTCCTGTAGCCTAATATCCGACCAATGTGTGGCTTTCCAAATCGCTGGTACAGGTCTTCTTTCGTTCTTCGTTCCATTTACCTTCCATGTTATTGTAGTCGGGTCCATAGCCCGGTTATTCCTCTGTGAAACTCCAATAAAATATAGGCATGAACATGTATATATTTATTTGATATTTTCTTTCAGTCTGCTATCTAGATGCAAGAACACACCAAAAGTGAGCATGAATTGGCATGAATATTTTAACATAATTGAAAATGTGGTTCAAATGGCTCTGAGCACTATGGGACTCAAATGCTGTGGTCATAAGTCCCCTAGAACTTAGAACTACTTAAACCTCACTAACCTAAGGACAGCACACAACACCCAGCCATCACGAGGCAGAGAAAAATCCCTGACCCCGCCGGGAATCGAACCCGGGAACCCGGGAGTGGGAAGCGAGAACGCTACCGCACGACCACGAGATGCGGGCTTCAAAATGTGCTAATATAACTAAGCATCATGGCGTTTAGAGCAAACAAAACCTACATAAGGGAAAAAATTAATTAAAGAAACAAAAAACAGTATACACACTCAATTTGGCCATCTGGCGCGTGGATGTACTTTCATCTGGAATCCAGGAGTCACGTGCTACTGATCTGTTACACTACGCTGCATGGCTGGATAATAAATTTTGTAATTCATAATTCTAACTAAACTACTGTATAAAAATACACTATCAGCACTACACAACACGGCACTACACTACTACGCTTGGTATCAGAACCAAGCTAGATTTCTCATTTGTCTGGATAGTTAGCCCCCGGCGTGATGAGATACAACTCAAGATTCACAGGGGCTGTGCTGCTTTGCCTGTCAAGGTGTATAGATTGAAATGGCTGTCAGGGTCTCAGGAAATCCTTCCTGGTCCTCCCTGACGCTCATCTTCACACTGTTTCCAGAAGGTTGTTGTCGGTGGATGTTCTGCCGTGTTGCGTCTGGCTGTAATGATGGGTGGCCTCTTCTTGCTTTTCTCTCAGCCATGTAGGCTTGCAGTCCATAAGCTGATATTTTAGCTGTCAGCGAATTCAGCTTATGCCCCACTTCCTCATTCCTTATTATGCTGTAGACTGTTGTATTACAAAAGATGTTCGTGTCCTGGTCTGTAATATCTTGTCTACTGACACATTCCCAGATGGTGTGGTCCGGGGTGCAGATTGGTCCACGTTGGAGGCTGTTAACGAAGGTACGAGCATATGGGATAAGTTCACAGAAATGTGAGTGGCTCGAAGACTTATTAAATAATGTTGTCCTCGACGGCGGGAGTTCATCAGAGATAGGGGCATCGTTAGAAGTGTCCCGGGGAAGTGTAATAGTACCGCTGTTGTTCTCTATATACATAAAGGATTTGGTGGACAGCGTGGGCAGCAACTGCGATTGTTTGCTGTGGTGTACGATAAGGTGTCGAAGAGTGGCTTTTGGAAGATACATGACAGCTTACACACAATTTTCTGTTGGTGTGATGAATGGCAGTTAGCCTTAAATGTGGAAAAGTGTAAGTTAATGCGGATGAGCAAGAAGAACAAACTTGTTATGTTCGGATGCAGTATTAATAGTGTCCTACTTGACACAGTCAAGTCGTTTAAATATCTGTATGCAACGTTGCAAAGCGATGTGAGATGGAACGAGCATCTGAGAACTGTGGTAGGGAAGGTGGATGGTCGACTTCGCTTTATAGGGAGTATTTTTAGGAAAGAGTGATTCACGTGAAAAAGGAGACCGTGTCTAGGACTCTGGTGCGACCTGTTCTTGAGTATTGCTCGAGTGTTTGGGATCGGCACCAGGTCGTATTGAAGCAATTCAGAGGCGGGCTGCTAGATTCGTTACCGGTAGGTTCGAACAACACGTAAGTGCTACGGAAATGCTTCGGCAACTCAAATGGTAACCCCTGGAGAGAAGTTGACGCTCTTTTCGAGAAACACTAATTTAGAGAACCGGCATCTGAAGCTGACTGCCGAACGATTCTACTGCCGCCAACGTACACTCTTTGACGTAAAACTCGACCGGCGGCCGGCCGCTTCAGAGGCTAAGGCCGCGCCGATCGCGACATGGGACAATAAAACTGGCCAACTCGCTAATTCTCTAAGTCCGGTTATCTGCACAATCTGGCAACACTGCAGACTGCGGCACTTCCTGGAGGAAAACTTGTCCCATGATAGAGAAACGCTAGGCCGATTACGCCTGTGGTCTAGCGGTAGCGTGCGTTGTTTCTGTTCGTAATGTCAGAGGACCGAGAGCAGCTGGCATAAAATATTTTTATAGCCTCTTCTGTCTGAATGCTGAAAACGTGAATGTAATGGTAGCGCAGATTCAATCTATTTGGCTTTCTGACACACCGATATCAAAATTTTATCCAGTAACGATTTTGCGGCAGATTTCCTGCAGACTGTCCTCCTCTGGACGCCGTATTCGGCAAAGCTCCGGGATCCATTTGCTGACTACCGGCAGCGGCCGTGGCGACAGCACAGCGGCGCTGCACTCCCCCGTTCTTTATCGAAAGCGCCTGCTCCCGCTCATCGCTTTTGATGATTTAAAACGCTTTATTATTAAATGTTGCTCCACAGAAAATTTCTACGATTTCCATTCACGCTCAAAAGCAACGGAGACAGACGCCCTGATTAGTAGGCGGGTATTATATTACATTAATCGGCAAGAGCTGAGTATGGCCTGAAATTAATTTTATAGACTGGGACGAAATTAAACCACCTCGCTACATTCGATGAATTTATAAATGCTTCATACCTCGTTTCTTTTCCTTTCAAACTCAATTATTTGTGCAACTTTTGGTCAATGTTCGGATGTTTTCGTCAAGCCGAGGTGAGCGTCTGTGGTGTAAAGTGTATTACAGTTCTTGTTTCATTCCTTATGGTAACTCTATGCGATGAACTGTGTGAATACCTTGCCGTGCATGCTCTTTAGCAATGCAGGAACACTGCACATTTGGAGTTCCATGTATGGGTTCATGACGTATTTAATGTTGATCGGAAATGATAGTTAAGGTCATCAGAATTAGACCAGAAAAATTTGTCGTTTTGGAGGTTTCAGAGAACGGAAAGGAATTGCTAACACCGGTGTTTGAAAACGTCTACAGTTAAATGCTATTGCAAAAATTTAGAAGAGAGGAACTATATTAATCAACATGTGCACTTCATAAACAACCTTCTGACATGTTAGACCTATATGACGAACAAAACTCAAATTTATATCGTTGACAGTCACTCTGAATCTTTTCAGGATCTATTTTACAGTGAAGCACCTTGGCATTTGCAAAGCCGACATCCATGATATTAACTTAATTTACTAAGTCGAATCGGACGAAGATTGATGTTTAAAGGCATTCTTCAGATTTCGTATAAACAATTTTTTCTAGCCGTTTCCAACTCCATTAATTAAAATGGAAAATAAAAGGTTGTAGTCAGCGGCTTCCACCGAGATTGGAACTGCTATGTCATACAGTACGACCACCGCAACGCACAAGGGAACCTCTTTTTTTTTAATTTTGCTTTTTTACTTTTACTTTTTTTGACGATTACCCCTTTTTTCTCTCTTATTTTAAAGCCCCTTAGGAAAATGGCAATAAAAAAAGAAACTAAGTGCCACCGCCACTTTTCATCCTATAACCAAAAAAAAATATCTGGTCCACTTCAGGCGTTGGCTCCTGACTAAACCTACCCCAAGAGCTGCCTATATACCAGGGGAAATATGGGAATTCAAGGTTAGGGCTATCATTACAAACAAAACAAAATCTTCCTTTTTCTGAATTTTATTTTTATTTTGATTTTTGTTTTGTTTATTTTTGTTGTGTAATTGATCAGACTCCTTCTGCGCCTCGCTGGTAATATGTTGAGTCACGTCTTCTCGAAATTGGTGTGTTCCGTTCAGTAGTTCAGAAATGTTCATTGGTTCAAACTGGAAACCTTCCTCACTCTTGGCTTAACACATTCCAGCTGCGAGGCGGGTCGTGGAAAGCACTCCCAAGGAAGTTCGAGAAAAATTGTCTGTATTTTGGGTGGCGGACAACGACATAATGACGGTCGTTGAGGTATGTCCAAAAATCGAGTACAGAGTCTACAGTTTGTCCAACTAGGTAGTGAATGGCATGTCCGCGAATCCAATTCACAGCATTGGTCTTTGTCCGAGGAAAATAGTCACGTCCCGGAACTAATAATGAAAGGGGAGTATTCCGATTCAGAATGCCCCGCGTTAGAAAAGCTACAATATGACGAATAACCTCTGAGCTAACGACACACTGGCGACCACAGACGGACTATAGTCACTGCGATGTTGCCTGAGCCTCAAAACGCAACCTTAAAACACACAAACAGGTGTTACTTATGTGAAGAACGCCGTTCTTGGAGTCCAAAAATTAATTATACTTTCTAAGTGTCTCATCTTACAGTAGATTCTATCGTACGAGTCTTCGATGTGGAAAACGAATGTCAAGTGAATTTAGCGAGGTAACGCCGGCCTACACCCGGAAGTAAATGCACTATCAGAGTGTTGACAAATACTTGCTACGACGCTGCCATTTCTCGATTCTCTTACGAGGCAGCTCTTCAGCGAAATGCTTGCCGTGATTCTCCGATACGGTCCTTCAGAGTGGAGACGCGCGCGCACGTTTGGTTTTTATGCGGCGTTCTCCCCTGATGGTTTCTGACGTCGCCTTGTGGGCTATGTCTACATTTGCGACATTCAATTATCATTAATCCAGAATGATACAAGTTTCAGCTTCCGGCGTGGAAGAAGGCTGTAGACGCCGACATTATATCATTTCAACGTAGGGAAAGCAAAACGGGTCATTCAATGTTTCTCATTCAACATAAAGCATGTGAGATAATTTTCCGTAGCGTTCATAATCATCTAAAAATACAAACGAAGTAAAAATACATCTGAAGCTTAATCGAATTGAATATAATGTAAGATACCAAACGCTTTGCACCTCGATGTCGAATTTGTCCACGTGCAATCTTTTGCAGCATACAAAAAGAATGTCATGATTACCACGAGAATGAAGAAATATGTTGGTACGGATGGAAGGAAGGAGAGACGCAGTCAACAAATATTCGATTCCTCATGGCATTCATTTCATTTGAGACGTAAGAAGAGTTAAAGCGGGATATTACTTTCGTCAACACGAAAGATATGCCGCACATATTGATAACGAGGAAGTCTGCGTCTTCATACGTTCCTCCTTGAAATCTGTATGCTCTCTTATATACTAAGTAGCCTGATCATTGTTTCAGTAATGTTACCCTCTTGTTTGGCCCCGTAACGATGAACAGATTCCAAATGCATGTCTCTGCATGAAAGTAGCTGTTCTAACCCTTCCTGGGTTTTTTTGTGTTTTATTGCTTGGAATTCCTGTAACAGACCACTGTGCCTTCTCTCCTTGTGGGTTAGGTCTCAACACTAAACCGCTTTTTATCCAATGACATAATTTATTCAGACAGCATTAGCACAAGACTGCCAAACAAAGCCTTCTATTTACAGTTGCAACACACTAACCAGCACTGACCGAAGTGTAATCCACGGTCATGGTCCGAAATTAGCAGCTGTCTGCTACTGTGGCAAAGTCCGTACTACACTTTCGATTCCGCAGCACCATTTTATCTGGTAACACTGTGTAGTTGCAGAGTTGTGCTAGCATGTCTGTCCTCACACTGTCAACTTTATGTATCTCACTTCTCCTGTAGCGTTGATCACAAGGAGCAGAAGTAAATGAGTGTATTCTGCATGACGTAACATTCAGTATTCCCTTCTTTCATAGCCACTCTTCATGTGCATCGATACCAAATAGGAATGTGAAAACTCTTGCGAGTGAGAGAATGACAATAACAATCGTAACAAGAACAATCAAATAATGAATAATGTTTCTTCCAACGCAGAACGAGAATGGCTTTAAATATAAAAATCTATATCTATATCCATATCTATTGATCTTTGAGTTGGCACAATGCAAATATATTCTTAGCATTTAGTTACTGAATTTAGTTCGGGATGTTTGCAGAGAAAAGGAAAAGTCGGTACTTCTCGCTAGTGTAATGTAATGTGAACCAGCAACTACCCTTTCTTTAGAACACGACTCAAGCAGGTCCCCAAGTAGATACCAAGGCACTGCTGCATTCTGTTCCCTGACATTGCTCTGATGACGGTTAATGCAGATAGTTCCGATTATGAAATACAAAACGTATTGCAGGTTAGTTCCTAGGATAGTAACATTAAATTTGCGTTGTAGACGGCACATGAACGTGACGACTAGCCATATTACTCATCAATATAAAAAGACAATATTATGGGAATATAGCAGGATTACTCAACATGAATTCTGAAATTGGTTGACTGACCGCACAGGTGCTAAACGTCGTCAAGAGTATACGATGTCCTAATCGCATTAGGAATATGAAGATCGTCTTCGACAGCTCGCAACTTTCACATTGCTATCTCCACCCTACTCCAGACAGACTACATATTGAAAAATACAAGCGAGTTCTCTTGCAGCGTAAGCTTATTGTAACTAATCTAAAAATTATTGGACAGGAACATTGTCCTATTCAAAAAAAGCTGTCCAGCAGGTCCTCTAATCGCTCCTTGGTACAGTCGTTTGACTATTGAAAATGGTTCCAACAAGTCACCACTAGAAAGCACTGCTCTGTACCGCAATAACTCAAGATGTAAAGTAATACCACAATACTACAAATATCAGGGAACACCTTATCACAGATAAGACTGTCCTTAAGGCTTGTAAGCTCACATTTATTACAATAAATGACATACCTGAAATGTTACCACTCTCATTATTACGTCAGATTGGTAATGCACGTAGTAAGTTCGTCGTATTCATGATTTCCTCTTCAAAGTAACATACCGTATTTATTATTTAACACAAAATGACATTAAAAATTTAAGTTATTCACGAGCAGCTAGTTGAGAATATGTATGAACTTCAAATGACACGACGAACCGTCTTGTTCCGCATATGGATTCAAACCCAGCTCATGCAGACTAAGCAAAGATTTCGTTACTGACGGAAACTAACAGTCATTCCTGATTAAGCATACAGAGAGTGATATACCTCGATTTTAGACAGTATCGGTTAGCAAATATCAACTTTAAATTGCATAACGCAAACATGTTTAACAGACGCGAATTCCTACCCATCATCTATTGTCCCTGTTAACGAACTACGAGAGATGTTAAATATTGCTTCTTCACAAGTAACTTACTTGAAATGCCGTGAGGTAAAGCTTTGTGTTGGACACGGATTCGAACCCAGAACCTAATCGGATTGCTATCGAAGCACAGTCAAATGTGACATATCGGATTTTCGCGGCAGTAGCTAGATGTTTTAACTGAAATGACGAGACGAAACATTAATTTTTTTCTTCCCAGGACTCCTACCCGGCACCTATCGTTGTTATATTCTAGAGAAAACGAACGTTAAATATGGGTTTGTTGCGCCAGCAGTGATATGTGAGCATGTTTGAACTAGAAATAATATGAGGAAGAGTTCAGCGCTCACTGGGAATAGAGCCCCACACATATCGTTGTTGACTACACACAAAGAGACGTCAGCTACCGAATTTTTCTCCACCAGCTGCTCAGAATAACATCTTGAACTTACAGTCATCTCGCAAATAGTGCTGTGTCTCACTGGGAGTTAAAAACGTCAGATATCGTTAGTGTTGACAACGAATGAAAATACGTTAAAAATCAAAATTATTATCCACCAGCATATAGGTGTTCTCATGCTAGAGCTTGATAATACATAATTAAATCTTTAGTGCCGGGCCAGGATTCGATCCCATTCACGCGCAATATGTGGAGATGTTGAGGAATCTGCAGTTTTGAACAAACAACAAATTGTAGCCGAGCTGTATTGTCACGAAGGGATCAAATTCCGCGTTAAGGGCGGTCTGAGTTGCATTCCCAGTTCAGAACCAATCTTATCGACGTACAGAAGCTCAGATAAAAGATGGAATAAGTGTCCTGTGACCATACATAGCGTTTGTTTCGTCACTTGAAATAAATAACTAGTATAAGAAAGGTTACTGGTGATAGAGTTTCTACATGTCACCACTCCAGACTTTATTGTGGTTCAACCTACCGTCTACTTGGTAGAGAAGGGAAATCATCTTTAATGTGAATTTTCAGACCACACTGCCATTACATCTTCTTCACTTGGTGTAACCAGGAGAGAATGGACTCTGTCTCTCCCTATCTAAAATTATTGACAGAAGTGGGAATCCAACCCAGACCATAGGTATAACAACCTACCATCCGTCCAACAGACCACGAAATCCTCTTCTCTCATTTTTCTATCGTAACGCCGTTGCGCCACACTGGATGAGAATTCTGACACACAGGCGTCCTGTAGTAATTTGCACCATGTTCAGTAAATTCATTTACTTGGTTGACCGAATCACCATGAACTAGCTGCCTCGGCTACCCAGTGCATACATTCCACTCTATATTTTGTAATCACCGAAATAAAATCACGTAACTGCCAACTGCCACCTACACAGAACTGCCAACAGTGTAGGATGCAGAAGTTTAAATAGGAAGTGTTCCTTTCCACTTGAGCTATTCTATTGCGCTATCCGTTTGTAGAAAACGTCGTTCAGTAAAAAAAAAAAGGAAAAGCTGTAACTGTTTGTCTCTCAGAAGTCAAGACCTGGCCATATGCATAATCTCACAGTGCTGTGGAATCAAAAAGTTCTGGAGGAATAGTTGTCGAGCTCTGGAGCTGTTGTAGCTACGTGTCAGCTAGTAGCGTAGATAAGATGTCGCGAGTTCGAATACATTCAGTGCTACATTTTTTAAAACGCAATTCTGCTGTCTGCTGAAGTTGTCAATCTAATGGAACTTTGAACATACTACCCTTCACTTCTCAACCCAAAGTAGTCGCATGTGGAAAAAGGGCTAACTACTGTGTCATTTTGTTCTGTTCAGGTGTAATAGACAGCAGGCAGCAGATGCATCTCGAAGATGTGTAGGGAGAGCGCATCGTGCCATAATATGTCAGAAAAGTATTTTCTACATTAGCTGTCGTGTGGTAGTGAGATTTTATTCTTCTTCAAACTTTGTTTGACAGCTTTAACTCAGAACAAGTTTTCTACATGCATGTAATCAATAAACTGCACGTGCATTGTCATACTGTCATAGATAACATCAGAGAATTCGCATATATCGTTGATGATTAATTTCTCTCTCATGTTTACTATTGTTTTAACAACACTAAAGGAAACCTTACGAAAATTGTGCACTGTATTATAAGAAATGAAATAAAACTAACCACGATAACCTTACGACGAAAGTATGTTTTAATAAAACCGAGTATCTGTACACAAATGTGTCTCTATCGACACGAATTAGTAAAATACTACTCACTTAGATTTTGATTGGGTCTGTGTTTCATTGGTATGCTGTGTCGTACTCAAGAGGTATGCAAATGTGGCATTTCATAAATATAGTTACGTATTCCTAGAAACCCAAAATTCGCTTGTCAGCAGCGGAAAGAGGCGTTGCCTGTTGTGCAGCATTGTAAGTTTTTCAACATTGCACTATGAGCCGAAAGTATTTTCTTGCGATTTCCTTATTGATGTTTGATCAGACTCCTTGTAGCTCTTTCACAGAAGGGATAAAAACGTTGCAGTCAGTGAGACTGGAACTGTAAACCATAACAGACGCTTCTCCACAGGTCAGCACGTTACCACAAAGCTGGCGAAGAGGTATGGGGCTGAGCGTCCTCTTACGACGGCAATAGTGCCTAGAACTCGTAAACCGCTATTTAAAGGTCGAGATTAGTTGCGATTTCCACCTGCAACGACTGTCCTGAGCTGAAAACCGTAAATTTACAATCTTTTGTTACCCTTCAAGTGATAATAACTCAGATTATTCAATGGAAATGACAGGTAAAATCAAGTGAACTTTGAGGCTTAATTCCGTGCACACCAGGAAGTAACTCGTCGATCACAGAGTTGCCAAACATACGTTGCCTTGTTGCCAAATCTCAGTTACAGTACCAGAAGGAAGAAGACGAACCGATGTGATCCTACAGCGGGCTGGGAAGTGACCATAGCTGGTGTCTCCAAGTCGCGGCTGCTACGGCCTGGAATACGTAATGCGTCTGATTCGCTTACTGTAACTAGGTTTAGGGACTGGAGCGTAGTTACTAATAATACTCAGAACTGACTGCAAACGCCGGCCCCGGTGGTCTAGTGGTTCTAGGCGCGCAGTCCGGAACCGCGTGACTGCTACGGTCGCAGGTTCGAATCCTGCCTCGGGCATGGATGTGTGTGATGTCCTTAGGTTAGTTAGGTTTAAGTAGTTCTAAGTTCTAGGGGACTGATGACCACAGAAGTTAAGTCCCATAGTGCTCAGAGCCATTTGAACCATTTGACTGCAAACTAAGCATCATAAATCAGTAACTCTCATTGTTGTTTTTATATTTCTTTAGTAATTGTACCCAAAACTAAGAAACTCATTCACAGGCGTTTTCGTGCCCTGCCGATAGTCGAGCACAACAAACAAATAAAAATAAAAAAGAATGTTTATATGTGTGTGTGTGTGTGTGTGTGTGTGTGTGTGTGTGTGTGTGTGTGTGTGTGTGTGTGTCTGTGTGTGTGTGTGAGTGTGTGTGAGTGAGAGAAAGAGAGAGAGAGAGAGAGAGAGAGAGAGAGAGAGAGAGAGAGAGAGATAAAAAAGAATGGGAGTGTAAAAAATTGTTGTAAAGAAATTGAATCATGGTATTTAAAGAAATCTTTCATTGTAATGACACGTTCCACATCATTACGAAATGTCGTATTCATGATCTATGGAACAAGAAGTAATCTAATGTAACGTAATCTAATCTAATCACATCATATTGATGACTAGCCATAAAGAGTCATGAATTACCGAAATTTTTGCCAATACCAGTAACCAAATCTAAACTTGAAAATAAAAGACGACGAGTTTTGTAATAAACCGTGACTCCTATCAAGACCCTTTCGTCCCTGTTATCTAACCACGAAAGATGTCTGATATACCTCCATTCTGAAGTAACAAAGTGTGCATGCATTTAAAGATGAAGTGCATGATGTGAAGTTCTGTGACGGAGATACAAACCCAACACGTAATCGGATTGTTAAAATCAAATGTTACGTATCGGTTTTTCTTACGAGCCGCTAGGTGTCTGAATCTAAAATAAGGATACAAACTTTTGTGCCTAAGAGACAATCGAACTGCACACCTACCGTGCATCCACGAACGTAGCTTAAGTATCAGTTTCTTACTCACGAACAGTAAGATGTGTGCGTGTTTGACCAGAAATAACGACACCTGTTGCGATTGTTGGAAACACATGAACAGACATAAAAAATGCGCGTTAATTTTCACTAGCAGATGAGTGTGCACTTGATAGAGCTGGAAATGAAATTATGAATATTTTTGTACTGGATCAGGATTCGGACCCACATATTTACCTTTGGAGGAGACCTAGAGAAGACTGCAGTCTTGGGAAAAGGAACGAAATGATTGAACTATACTGTTCCGAGAGATTCAGATCCTCGAAAGAGGGGATACGAATGCGAATCACAGTCCAGCACCAAATTTTTCAACGTCTCTAGTTCAATCAAGTACAAGCAAATGGCTATCGGTTCATCAAATAAAATAAAATTTGCTAATGTAAGTAAGCTTACTGGCGACTGTATTTCTGTTTACAATGACTTCCGCTATGTCATTTCCCAACGTAAACTGGCTCTGCCCAGTTGGTAATGAAGGAACGTGATGCTTAATGCTGATTCTGGATTATAACGTCTTTCTCTTGAGGTTACCAGAGGTAAAATAAATCTGTTTGTGCCTCTTAAAAGCAAATGCCTGAACCCACGTATTGCACCTGTGATAGTTCGTTCCACCAGACCATTGTGGCCACATTTCCCAGCCCCTGGAGTGTGCTGTAACGGATGATGTGCTTAGCTTACAAAATTAATCACGGTGGTAAAAATGCGAGTCCATTAAATGGTTAAGTAGAAGCAAGCTTCTGACGCAGAGATTATGCTATTCTCATGTCAGCAGGATGTAAAGACTCTTCTAGGCATCATAGGCTGGATGTGAAGCCATTTTGATTTCTCACAAATTCAGCAAATTTCTTAGTTCGAGAAAATCCACTGTGAAGTGTGAAGTTGCCGGATAATTCGATTATTATTGTTATTATTACTATCATTTAATTCATACAGCTGCTGGAACACGACCGTAGTCTTGAGGTAAAACGCGAGACCAGCTAATATGACGTCTGGCGACCGAAAGCACATATCGACAAAATTTTTATCGCCCCTTTCCTCTCGGTGCTGAAGCTATGAGTGTAATTCAAGCGAATCCACAGTAGCAGACAGCTGCTTATTTCGGACCATGACCGTGGATTACACTTCGGTCAGTGCTGGTTAGAGTGTTGCAACTGTAAATAGAAGGCTTTGTTTGGCAGTCTTGTGCTGATGCTGTCTGAATAAATTATGCCATTGGATAAAAAGCGGTTTAGTGTTGAGACCTAACCCACAAGGAGAGAATGCACAGTGGTCTGTTTCAGGAATTCCAAGCAATAAAACACAAACAAACCCAGGAAGGGTTCGAACAGCTACTTTCATGCAGAGACATGCATTTGGAATCTGTTCATCGTTACGGGGTCAAACAAGAGGGTAACATTACTGAAACAATGATCAGGCTACTTAGTATATAAGAGAGCATACAGATTTCAAGGAGGAACGTATGAAGACGCAGACTTCCTCGTTATCAATATGTGCGGCATATCTTTCGTGTTAACGAAAGTAATATCCCGCTTTAACTCTTCTTACGTCTCAAATGAAATGAATGCCATGAGGAATCGAATATTTGTTGACTGCGTCTCTCCTTCCTTCCATCCGTACCAACATATTTCTTCATTCTCGTGGTAATCATGACATTCTTTTTGTATGCTGCAAAAGATTGCACGTGGACAAATTCGACATCGAGGTGCAAAGCGTTTGGTATCTTACATTATATTCAATTCGATTAAGCTTCAGATGTATTTTTACTTCGTTTGTATTTTTAGATGATTATGAACGCTACGGAAAATTATCTCACATGCTTTATGTTGAATGAGAAACATTGAATGACCCGTTTTGCTTTCCCTACGTTGAAATGATATAATGTCGGCGTCTACAGCCTTCTTCCACGCCGGAAGCTGAAACTTGTATCATTCTGGATTAATGATAATTGAATGTCGCAAATGTAGACATAGCCCACAAGGCGACGTCAGAAACCATCAGGGGAGAACGCCGCATAAAAACCAAACGTGCGCGCGCGTCTCCACTCTGAAGGACCGTATCGGAGAATCACGGCAAGCATTTCGCTGAAGAGCTGCCTCGTAAGAGAACCGAGAAATGGCAGCGTCGTAGCAAGTATTTGTCAACACTCTGATAGTGCATTTACTTCCGGGTGTAGGCCGGCGTTACCTCGCTAAATTCACTTGACATTCGTTTTCCACATCGAAGACTCGTACGATAGAATCTACTGTAAGATGAGACACTTAGAAAGTATAATTAATTTTTGGACTCCAAGAACGGCGTTCTTCACATAAGTAACACCTGTTTGTGTGTTTTAAGGTTGCGTTTTCAGGCTCAGGCAACATCGCAGTGACTATAGTCCGTCTGTGGTCGCCAGTGTGTCGTTAGCTCAGAGGTTATTCGTCATATTGTGGCTTTTCTAACGCGGGGCATTCTGAATCGGAATACTCCCCTTTCATTATTAGTTCCGGGACGTGACTATTTTCCTCGGACAAAGACCAATGCTGTGAATTGGATTCGCGGACATGCCATTCACTACCTAGTTGGACAAACTGTAGACTCTGTACTCGATTTTTGGACATACCTCAACGACCGTCATTATGTCGTTGTCCGCCACCCAAAATACAGACAATTTTTCTCGAACTTCCTTGGGAGTGCTTTCCACGACCCGCCTCGCAGCTGGAATGTGTTAAGCCAAGAGTGAGGAAGGTTTCCAGTTTGAACCAATGAACATTTCTGAACTACTGAACGGAACACACCAATTTCGAGAAGACGTGACTCAACATATTACCAGCGGGGCGCAGAAGGAGTCTGATCACTTACACAACAAAAATAAACAAAACAAAAATCAAAATAAAAATAAAATTCAGAAAAAGGAAGATTTTGTTTTGTTTGTAATGATAGCCCTAACCTTGAATTCCCATATTTCCCCTGGTATATAGGCAGCTCTTGGGGTAGATTTAGTCAGGAGCCAACGCCTGAAGTGGACCAGATATTTTTTTTTTGGTTATAGGATGAAAAGTGGCGGTGGCACTTAGTTTCTTTTTTTATTGCCATTTTCCTAAGGGGCTTTAAAATAAGAGAGAAAAAATGGGGTAATCGTCAAAAAAAGTAAAAGTAAAAAAGCAAAATTAAAAAAAAAGAGGTTCCCTTGTGCGTTGCGGTGGTCGTACTGTATGACATAGCAGTTCCAATCTCGGTGGAAGCCGCTGACTACAACCTTTTATTTTCCATTTTAATTAATGGAGTTGGAAACGGCTAGAAAAATTTGTTTATACGAAATCTGAAGAATGCCTTTAAACATCAATCTTCGTCCGATTCGACTTAGTAAATTAAGTTAATATCATGGATGTCGGCTTTGCAAATGCCAAGGTGCTTCACTGTAAAATAGATCCTGAAAAGATTCAGAGTGACTGTCAACGATATAAATTTGAGTTTTGTTCGTCATATAGGTCTAACATGTCAGAAGGTTGTTTATGAAGTGCACATGTTGATTAATATAGTTCCTCTCTTCTAAATTTTTGCAATAGCATTTAACTGTAGACGTTTTCTAACACCGGTGTTAGCAGTTCCTTTCCGTTCTCTGAAACCTCCAAAACGACAAATTTTTCTGGTCTAATTCTGATGACCTTAACTATCACTTCCGATCAACATTAAATACGTCATGAACCCATACATGGAACTCCAAATGTGCAGTGTTCCTGCACTGCTACAGAGCATGCATTGCAAGGTATTCACACAGTTCATCGCATAGAGTTACCATAAGGAATGAAACAAGAACTGTAATACACTTTACACCACAGACGCTCACCTCGGCTTGACGAAAACATCCGAACATTGACCAAAAGTTGCACAAATAATTGAGTTTGAAAGGAAAAGAAACGAGGTATGAAGCATTTATAAATTCATCGAATGTAGCGAGGTGGTTTAATTTCGTCCCAGTCTATAAAATTAATTTCAGGCCATACTCAGCTCTTGCCGATTAATGTAATATAATACCCGCCTACTAATCAGGGCGTCTGTCTCCGTTGCTTTTGAGCGTGAATGGAAATCGTAGAAATTTTCTGTGGAGCAACATTTAATAATAAAGCGTTTTAAATCATCAAAAGCGATGAGCGGGAGCAGGCGCTTTCGATAAAGAACGGGGGAGTGCAGCGCCGCTGTGCTGTCGCCACGGCCGCTGCCGGTAGCCAGCAAATGGATCCCGGAGCTTTGCCGCATACGGCGTCCAGAGGAGGACAGTCTGCAGGAAATCTGCCGCAAAATCGTTACTGGATAAAACTTTGATATCGGTGTGTCAGAAAGCGAAATAGATTGAATCTGCGCTACCATTACATTCACGTCTTCAGCATTCAGACAGAAGAGGCTATAAAAATATTTTATGCCAGCTGCTCTCGATCCACTGACATTACTAACAGAAACAACGCACGCTACCGCTACACCACAGGCGTAATCAGCCTAGTGTTCCTCTATCATGGGACAAGTTTTCCTCCAGGAAGTGCCGCAGTCTGCAGTGTTGCCAGATTGTGCAGATAACCGGACTTAGAGAATTAGCGAGTTGGCCAGTTTTATTGTCCCATGTCGCGATCGGCGCGGACTTAGCCTCTGAAGCGGCCGGCCACCGGTCGAGTTTTATGTCAAAGAGTGTACATTGCGCGTAAGGACCACGAACATAAGATACAAGAAATCAGGGCTCATACGGAGGTATATAGACGTTATCAGGATAAAGAAAACTGGCGTTCTACGGATCGGAGCGTGGAATGTCAGATCCCTTAATCGGGCAGGTAGGTTAGAAAATTTAAAAAGGAAAATGGATAGCTTAAAGTTAAAATGGCTCTGAGCACTATGCGACTTAACTTCTGAGGTCATCAGTCGCCTAGAACTTAGAACTAATTAAACCTAACTAACCTAAGGACATCACACACATCCAAGCCCGAGGCAGGATTCGAACCTGCAACCGTAGCGGTCACGCGGTTCCAGACTGAAGCGCCTTTAACCGCACGGCCACACCGGCCGGCGCTTAAAGTTAAATATAGTGGGAATTAGTGAAGTTCGGTGGCAGGAGGAACAAGACTTTTGGTCAGGCGAATACAGGATTATAAATACAAAATCAAATAGGGGTAATGCACGAGTAGGTTTAATAATGAATAAAAAAATAGGAGTGTGGGTAAGCTACTACAAACAGCATAGTGAACGCATTATTGTGGGCAAGATAGACACGAAGCCCACGCCTACTACATTAGTACAAGTTTATATGACAACTAGCTTTGCAGATGACGAACAAATTGAAGAAATGTATGATGAAATCAAAGAAATTATTCAGATAGTGAAGGGAGACGAAAACTTAATAGTCATGGGCAACTGGAATTCGGTAGTAGGAAAAGGGAGAGAAGGAAACGTAGTAGGTGAATATGAATTGGGGCTAAGAAATGAAAGAGGAAGCCGCCTGGTAGAATTTTGAACAGAGCACAACTTAATCATAGCTAACCCTTGGTTCAAGAATCATTAAAGAAAGCTGCATACTTGGAAGAAGCCTGGAGATACTGACCGGTTTCAGGTAGTTTAGATAATGGTAAGACAGAGGTTTAGGAACCAGGTTTTAAATTGTAAGACATTTCCAGGGAGAGATGTGGACTCCGACCACAATCTATTGGTTATGAACAGTAGATTAAAACTGAAGAAACTGCAAAAAGGTGGGAATTTAAGGAGTGGGACCTGGATAAACTGACTAAACCAGAGGTTGTACAGAGTTTCAGGGAGAGGAGAGGGAACAATTGACAGGAATGGGGGAAAGAAATACAGTAGAAGAAGAATGGGTAGCTTTGAGGGATGAGTTAGTGAAGGCAGCAGAGGATCAAGTAAGTAAAACGACGAGGGCTAATCGAAATCCTTGGGTAACAGAAGAAATATTGACTTTAATTGATGAAAGGAGAAAATATAAAAATGCAGTAAATGAAGCAGGCAAAAAGGAATACAAACGTCTCAAAAATGAGATCGACAGGAAGCGCAAAATGGCTGAGCAGGGATGGCTAGAGGACAAATGTAAGGATTCAGAGGCTTATCTCACTAGGGGTAAGATAGATACTGCCTTTGGACAAATAGCCGGTCGGTGTGACTGGGCTGTTCTAGGCGCTTCACTCTGGAACCGCGTGACCGCTACGGTCGCAGGTTCGAATCCTGCCTCAGGCATGGATGTGTGTGATGTCCTTAGGTTAGTTAGGTTTGAGTAGTTCTAAGTTCTAGGGGACTGATGACCACCGATGTTAAGTCCCATAGTGCTCAGAGCCATTTGAACCATTTGAACTTGTATGAATATCAAGAGCTCAGATGGAAACCCAGTTCTAAGCAAAGAAGGGAAAGCAGAAAGGTGGAAGGGGTATATAGAGGGTCTATACAAGGGCGATGTACTTGAGGACAATATTATGGAAATGGAAGAGGATGTACATGAAGATGAAATGGGAGATATGATACTGCGTGAAGAGTCTGACAGAGCACCGAAAGACCTGAGTCGGAACAAGACCCCATGAGTAGACAACATTCCATTAGAACTACTGACAGCCTTGGGAGAGCCAGTCCTGACAAAACTCTACCATCTGGTGAGCAAGATGTATGATACAGGCGAAATACCCTCAGACTTCTAGAAAAATATAATAATTCCAACCCAAAAGAAAGCAGGTGTTGACAGATGTGAAAATTACCGAACAATCTGTTTAATAAGCCACAGCTGCAAAATACTAACGCGAATTCTTTACAGACGAATGGAAAAACTAGTAGAAGCCGACCTCGGGGAAGATCAATTTGGATACCGTAGAAATATTGGAACACGTGAGGCAATACTGACCCTACGACTTATCTTAGAAGAAAGATTAAGGAAAGACAAACCTCTGTTTCCACCATTTGTAGACTTAGAGAAAGCTTTTGACAATGTTGACTGGAACATTCTCTTTCAAATTCTGAAGGTGTCAGGGGTAAAATACAGGGAGCGAAAGGCTATTTATAGTTTGTACAGAAACCAAATGGCAGTTATATGAGTAGAGGGACATGAAAGGGAAGCAGTGGTTGGGAAGGGAGTGAGACAGGGTTGTAGCCTTTCCCCGATGTTATTCAATCTGTATATTGAGCAAGCAGTGAAGGAAACAAAAGACAAATTCGGAGTAGGAATTAAAATCCATGGAGAAGAAATAAAAACTTTGAGGTTTGCCGATGACATTGTAATTCTGTCAGAGACAGCAAAGGACTTGGAAGAGCAGCTGAACGGAATGGACAGTGTCTTGAAAGGAGGATATAAGATGAACATCAACAAAAGCAAAACGAGGATAATCTAATGTAGTCGAATTAAGTCGGATGATGCTGAGGGAATCAGATTAGGAAATGAGACACTTAAAGTAGTAAAGGAGTTTTGCTATTTGGGAAGCAAAATAAGTGATGATTGTCGAAGTAGAGAAAATATATAATTAGACTGGCAATAGCAAGGAAAGCGTTTCTGAAGAAGAGAAATTTGTTAACATCGAGTATTTATTTAAGTGTTAGGAAGTCGTTTCTGAAAGTATTTCTATCGAGTGTAGCCACGTATGGAAGTGAAACGTGGACAATAAAGAGTTTGGACAAGAAGAGGATAGAAGCTTTCGAAATGTGGTGCTACAGAAGAATGCTGAAGATTAGATGGGTAGATCACATAACTAATGAGGAGGTATTGAATAGGACTGGGGAGAAGAGAAGTTTGTGGCACAACTTGACTAGAAGAAGGTATCGGTTGGTAGGACATATTCTGAGGCATCAAGGGATCACCAACTTAGTATTGGAGGGCAGCGTGGAGGGTAAAAATCGTAGAGGGAGACCAAGAGGTGAACCACTAAGCAGATTGAGAAGGATGTAGGTTGCAGTAGGTACTGGGAGACGAAGAAGCTTGCGCAGGATAGAGTAGCATGGAGAGCTGCATCAAACCAGTCTCAGGACTAAAGCCCACAACAGCAACATAGACAATGGTTTTTCCCTCGCTCTATTTGCGCATGGAACAGGAAAAGAAATGACTAGTAGTGGTACAGGGTACCCTCCGCCGCGCACAGTACGGTGGCTTGCGAAGTGTCGACGTAGATGTAGATGTAGATTCACAAGTGTTTGTGGTGCGTTGTCGTATGTTCATTAGGTAGCTCGGGTATGGATCATATCCCGACGGGTGGTGTATAGATGCCTTGGTCGGAAGAAAGTATGACATTCTTGAACTTACTTTTATATTAGGAATGAATTGGGAAGTTCTCTCTGTTTCTGCCCCGTCCCAAATTTATTTCATTCTCTAGTAGCCTTTATGTTCCGATTCGATGTGTCTCTCGTGCCCAATACCTGTTTTACCTCAACATATTCTCCCTTTTTGAGTCAACAGTGTATACCTCTCTCTCTTACTGCAAGGTCTGGAGGTAGCAACCCTTGTATCACCGGCAGCGCCTCAGTCGGTTTGCTCTATAACCGCCTGTCAGACCGTAGAGCCTGTGCTGTCCTTAACTTTCTGGAACTATAACCCAAAATGCTCGATCCCTAGCCTACAATAGCAATTACGATTGCGTTGTGGTACATTCTCATTGCACTTAGTTGCAGCTGAAAACTTACTTGGCCAGTCGCTACTATTTTGTTCAGGATTTTGCTTCTGTCGCAGCTGATTTCTACATGTGCGTGGAAGTTATGCTTTTCGTCAGTATTTATACCAAGGTATCTATATACGTCCTTCCTTTCCACAGTCTGGTCATTTATTCTGATTGTGGGGTTTGTCGTTCTTGATAATATTCCTTTTAGTAACACATAAATTGTTTTGTGCGCTGCTTTCGTTAGTTTGTTCTCTACACACCAGTTACTTAGTCGCTCAAGAACTATCCTACGATTTTCCTTTAATTTAGGCCTTCAGTTGGCAGATACTATAATTAGCAGGTCGTCTGCATAGGCGATGTAGCCTCTAATACTTGTTACACTATGTAGCAGGGTTAGTAATTGCTCTATGACAACATCCCAGGACTCTGAACTACCAACGGAGCACTGTGGGCAGCCTTTGGTGGTGTTTTTCACGATTTTCTATCTGGACATTCTAATTGCACCTGCCTGTCTATGTAGTAACCTCGTAGGTCTTTATAGAAATGCCTGGGATTGTCCATATGTTTCATTCTGTAGAACAGAGCAGGCCACCATAAATTATCAAACACCGCAGCTATATCATACATTATGCCTATAAATTACGTGTCAACTGAGGTGTTCACAGTGTCCATTGCGCGATTTATTGCATGATCTGTGGACTTCCCTTTCCTGAAGAAGACGCAATCTAACTAATACAAACAGAGCGGCAATACAGAGATCAACTGCATATTGCAACCGGACTGGAAAGTCTTTCGGCCAGTAAAAACTGGCTGATACACGACAAAGAATCTCACAGAAGAGTGTTTTAAAGAATTCTTAAACGATATGGGCTATTGCAGAAGCATTTGCAATGCATATATAGAAACACTCTTCACAATTACGTTAGTATAATAATTAATTCACAGTGGGATTACACCCTAGAAATAAAGATCACAGGTATGTGACACCACAAGACCCAGAGGAGAAAGAGTGGGATGTGGCCTCAGTAGAAGTACTAGTATTTAGTTGTTAGAAAAATTTTATTTTATCACAAAATTTTTGCCTATTGGAAGACACTTCGTTTATGCCAGAATTGAGGAGACAGACTTTTCGAGGGTTAATTAAAGCTAATAAACGGTATTTTTTCTGTAGAAAGTTTAGTGGTCTTATGTTTTGACTGTAACTATACCTTTTATCTGTTATCTTCTGTTCTTTTATTGAAGAGATATGTGGAAATTGAAACTATCGAGTTTGAGGTGCTTGGGCATTGGAATCTCAGAGCAGGTCAATAGTTGATATGGGTTGTAACATAACTAGTCTGCTACCTGTCGCTACGCGAACTTTATTCAATCTGAAATTATCTGTGTTTTCTTAACTGTGCTGGAGAAAGGACACTTTTAGTGACTGTTGGAGACAAGTTACGGTGTTGCATGAGAAAGCCAGGCTAGTCAGCATCGTTCCTTGGGAAGGCTGGTCGCTTCGGAAACGAGGCTCTTGCCCTAAGCTTTTCGAGCGTCGAGAAATTCTAAGAACTCACAGGTTGCATGTGACCGCGCTTCTTTGTCAGCTGGACAGAGCGCACCCTTTGAAGGCAGGAAGTTCCGTCGATTCCCAGAAGCATGAGACAGCCAGGCGAGTCAGCATCGTTCCTTGGGAAGGCTGGTCGCTTCGGAAACGAGGCTCTTGCCCTAAGCTTTTCGAGCGTCGAGAAATTATAAGAACTCACAGGTTGCATGTGACCGCGCTTCTTTGTCAGCTGGACAGAGCGCACCCTTTGAAGGCAGGAAGTTCCGTCGATTCCCAGAAGCGTTCTCAAGCTCGACGTATCTGCTGTCCCTGCAGGGCTCCGAAGGATACGATTCCACCAGTTTGTGCTCCCACCGCGTGAGAACTTTTCGTATTCTGGCAGCTCCAGCAGTCGCCCGCCACTGTTTTTAGTTTACCCGATGATAACGACATAGCAATCGGTTTTTCAACCTTCAGAAAACTAAAGAAATCAAAATAGGCGCTGTTCAAGAATTTCAGCAGTTTCTCCCCTGCGATATGTGTTAGAAAGAGAAATCCTGAGTTGTCAGGCTGGCAGTCTGATAGACTCTTTCGTGGAGGACGTGGTATTCTGGAGCGGAGGAGTGTGGTTGTACCGAGGGTGGAGAACAGCAACAATCTATTTTTTATGAATATCATTGACCTCAGATTACACTGTATATTCTACATCAACGAAATAAACTAGATTAATTAAAAGTGATCCATTTAACTTATTTCGCCCAATTACTGAAATTTTAAAAATACGTTCGGTCACACTTGTTTATTTTAATCTGTGCTTTCATTGTGCCGGCGATCCCTTGAAATAAAGACACCCCACTGAGATCAATTTGAGGACTTTTCAGAAGGCGTGAAATCGTCGGTATAAAAAAGAAAGTAACCTTTCAATGTGCGATGGTGGTGACTTTAATCAAAACACTGTTTATAAGTGTAACAATGTCGAGTACAGATCCAGGTCTGCAGATAAATGTTTCCTTTACTTAGCAGGAGAGTAATAAGATGTATTTTTTGTCTCGGTCGCCGCACATAGCAAGCAGAGCGTGAGTCTTCCAGCGATGTCTCGAACGGCAAGGAGGAACGTTTCAAGTTGTTTTTCTGACACTGTGAACAACTACTTTACATAAAGTAGGCAGCTCTTCTCTCAGTGCTGACCTTCAGTGACTGCAAGAAATATGAACAAAATTCAGTACTTTTGTATAACCTGACGAAATTACCGATTACGGCATACTGACAGACAGCAAATGGCCCATTTCATTAACACTTGTGCTTCACCTAATTTCCACCAGTCCGCCACGAAGCGTCGGTTTACCCCTTCCCGGTTCACGTAGAAAAGAAATAATGGCAGCTGCTGCTTGGTAAATCTGGTCGCCTAACATCTTGAAGTTACTCTTTCTAGCGACAGCTACACCCATTTCTGAAGGGAGATTTGTGTTTGCGCAACACTTTAGTGCATTTTAATATTATTTACGCCAGAATTACTTCCTAATTGGCAGGCCGGAATGGTCGTGCGGTTCTAGGCGCTACAGTCCGGAACCGAGCGACCGCTACAATCGCAGGTTCGAATCCAGCCTCGGGCATGGATGTGTGTGTTGTCCTTCGGTTAGTTAGGTTTAATTAGTTCTAAGTTCTAGGCGACTGATGACCTCAGAAGTTAAGTCGCATAGTGCTGTGAGCCATTTGAACCATTTTGAACTTCCTAATTTCTTTCTTCTTGTTAAGCGCCTCTAGGTCATATTCATGCCTGAAACAGAATCCTGCCGCATGATGCGCAGTCGTATGTCAGTATCGAAAGTTGCATGAGGGAAGAATCCTTCCAACGGTCTATCCACTTTGCCGGAGTTACCGATCGACAAACTAGAGCAGGGTTTGGCCGGAAGTTCGTGAAAAGTTATTGCCGACAGAAGTCAAATCCACTTGGTTGTATGTAGGCTATGGACTATGCAAATAGGGAGAAGTTATAGAACATTTACATTTAAAAGATATAATAGCACATAGACTCCTTTGTTGTGACCAAAATGCAATTTGGTCGTGGATACGGAAGAGATTGACTGTAATTACCCTAAAAAATCTTACCATCATAGACCTGAATGTCATTTTCCAGTCGGACTGGCTCAAAAATGGCTCTTAGCACTATGGGACTTAACATCAGAGGTCATCATTCCCCTAGAACTTAGAACTACTTAAACCTAACTAACCTAAGGACATCCATGCCCGAGGCAGGATTCGAACTTGCGACCGTAGCGGCACGCGGTTCAGACTGTAGCGCCTAGAACCGCTCGGCCACTCCGGACGGCTCCAGTCGGTCTGGCACATGTTCCAAAGATCCAACATCGGTCATATACCTGGTATGTGGCTCACTTCAGTGTATCACGTGACAAAGGTACCGCAGAAAATACGTTTAGCGACTCCAAATATTTTTTTTAATCATCTCTCTTGATTTCCATTGACGCAGAATGCACAGTTTGAATTCAACAAGGATCGACGATGCTCTCTGAGTGATAATGGTCATTAATGGATCAGAAAGTACATTCTAATCCTGAAGAGGGGACCTAATATTTATTTTTGAATAATTTCAAGAATTAAGATTAAAAAAGAAAAACTAGATAAAAAAAAGACTAACTGAAGAATAAAGCCTGAGAAGCTAGACACAAAAAGCAGTTTTGGAGAGAGACAGAATGGCTTATAAGGGCAAATTTGACACCCCAAATAAAGAAGAAGCGATAAAGTGCCTGACTAAGGATCCAAAGGTATCTGTTTCGAACCCCGATATGTCATAGGATTTTTTTCTCTGACACGGTTCAGTTCTTTCACTTCTGGCAAAGTTTTTAATCTGAAAAAAGTCGAGTTGCACCGTGATTCGGAATTGACGTTAAACTGTAGCTCCCTCCCCCCTATAATTGGATGGGTAAACAAATTAAAAATCCTGAAGATGACAACGGCATCCACCTATGATACGACCATGCCTCATAAACCAAAATGGTGTTCAGGCGACCTTCGGGCTGACGACAGCATCTTTTTTTGTAGTTCTTGAGCCTATGGATCTCATGACTAGTTTTCTCTCTACGATCGGCTTTGTAAAAACCGACTGGCAAGTGAATTCGTTATTTGGTACACTAAACGTCTGAACAGCAATAAGAATGCTGCCTTAGATTTCCCTTGCATAACAGGCTTTTAGGCTTTGGTCGTGTTCTGCATACTGATAGTATTTTTTTTTTTAAAAAAAATCGGCTGTTCAAGATACGCATAACAGGAAAATATTTGATTAAGTGAACAAAAATGGTTCAAATGGCTCTGAGCACTATGGGACTTAACATCGATGGTCATCAGTCCCCTAGAACTTAGAACTACTTAAACCTAACTAACCTAAGGACAGCACACAACACCCAGCCATCACGAGGCAGAGAAAATCCCTGACCCCGCCGGGAATCGAACCCGGGAACCCGGGCGTGGGAAGCGAGAACGCTACCGCACGACCACGAGATGCGGGCTTAAGTGAAAATCCACTACTGACCAACATATTTATAGAATAAAAAGCAACTAGAGTGGATTTGTATTCTGTAATTTGATAATAAAGATACAGTAAAGCTAAAGGCCTACAGATTAGGTTAATTATAGTTTCTGCAGAACTGGGAGGTGTCTGTACCCCTTTTAAATTTCATTGCTGTTTTGTGATCCGATAATGTGAAATAATTCGACATAAAATTAAATCTCAAGTTCGTCCTCCTCAAAGATTAATTTTGGCAACGTCTTATCAGGTTCGTATATTGCCTCTCCCGTGAATTTGTGGATCCTTTCCGCTTTTGTGTGTCCCTGATTGTTCTTTCATCTCCCACTAATTTGATCTGCTTTTCTTCTTCCTCCGTATATAGGGTTGTTATAATTAAACTTTCGCTATTTGACAGGGCCCCTACGAGAAACGAGTGGTCTTAGGACAATGAAACCTTGTGGAAACATTTGTAAGGCCATTAAAAAGGGGAAATAACGAATAAACCCTTGAAAGAAACACATTTTAATTTGCAGCTGAGAGGGTGACATTTGTTAATTGAGTACCATGATTACGATCCAGGTGTTAAATGTTGCTTAGTGTGAAGACCGTCTGCATCCACGACCGCTTGGAAATTTGTACGGATTCAATTCCACAGCTGTTCGCAGGACTTTTCGGACTATGGACCATGGAATGTTCAACTGTCGTGACACAGCTCGTGCACTGATTGAAGATAGCACACCAGGTCCAGAATTCTCTCCCATGGCAACAGTAACTTCTTCAACAATTTGTGGCGCAGTTGGCAGACGGACTTTCTCAGGGGAAATTCCCAAATCGCCAGTTAATTTTAAATTCTGAAATATTTTCTTCAACCCCGATGCGGAAATAGGCCCTCTCCGTATTCCTTTAATTCGTCGATCCTCGCGAGGGGTAGCACAACTCTCTCTGTTGTTTACATATAACACTTTCACGAAAAGAGGCCCTGTTCACCTTCTCCAGACTCATGTTGACTAACTGCAGCTGTGATGTACGCTGATGCTTGTTTCTGAGCCCAACATCGACTTACAAGCACCGGCGCCTAACCGCAAGGCATGAAACAACACTACTATAGTTCAATTCTTTTATCTTGGCGGCTCGCACATGCTGGCCTAGACGCGGGAGGTTGGTGCGTTGCCAGTTGCAAACGACGCAAGCGCCAAGAGAAGCAGCGCCATAGTATAGTATAGTTCGCAAACTTACTCTTAGGGGGGAGCGCGCAGTAAATGAAGTAAAGCCACCACGGCCGCATTAACTCTTTCGTTGCTACAGAGACGTTCACCCCGCATTCCGCGCTGTGCGCGATTTTGTCATCACTGCACTGCTCGCCTGTACAGACACGTGGTGTTCCGACTGCTTTGACACACTGATCATTCGGTTTCACAAAAACTATTTGGCCCAAAAATGTGATTTTTACTCATCTTCTTGACTGATACCTTCTCGCCATAAATGACTTAATTTTGTTTCGATGTTCAACGCAGTTATTGTGCAGCATTAAATGTAGTAAACCATTGCAAGAAATTTTGAAGAGTTTGCAGAGGTAAAAGTCCATAGCGTATACTTTCCGTATGGTCGATTTTAGTTGCCACGATGTTGAGAATGAAATGTGGACAAGACACCTAAATTTGATATAAAATTTGCTGTATAACAACATCTCATTTAATTTAGGTACCAGATAGGTGTCGTATGTAATATTGAGAAATATTCCGTCTTTCGCGACTGTAATAAAAGCTTTTTTTTTTTTTTTTTACACCAGGTAAACAAAACTGTTACAAAAATATTAGGACTTGAATAAACTGTGTAGCAGTGATGTGCTCTGAGCTATGTCAACTATAATTTTTGTGTGTGGCACACACAAACAGCATTTATTTGTTAAAACACTGATCAACCGACACAAACGTTGAATTTTGTGTTAACGCAGCACAAAACTACGAAAGGTGACTTGGCAATGGAGGAGGCAAAATACTGTCAACTGAAGGTGCTTCAAAAGAGAAAAACGCGTTTGGCCTAAATAAAACGCTTATTACACTTGCAGAAGAGGAACATATTTCAATACCATTGGTAAAACTGCGACTTTGGAACAAAAACAAGAAAGAGAAAATGAGTATTATTGTGTATGTGCCTTACCTTTCATTGTTGTCAATCGCTGCGATTGTCATCTGCATCGCTGTAGTCAGTGTTGCAGTCCGAATCATCATGTCTTAGAGTGATGACGACGTATTGAAGCAGATTGTCAATAACAATTTCCCTGTCCATGTCCTCCTCCTGTAGCCTTTGTGCATGCCGAACACATTCAGCCCATGCTAAAGGAGTAATTCTGTCAAGTGTTTCGTGCAAAAGCCTTTCTGTATCGGCAATTTTAAATGTCACGTTTCGTTCTGCGACACACCCTTTCACTTGTGCCCAAATTAACTCTATTGGATTGTATTGACAATGATACGGTGGCAAATGCAAAACTATGTGTCCATGTGTAATTTTTACTCCTATCTATGTAATTATGTAGTTACGTAGTTCTCAATTCGTTCCAGCAATCAATCATTCATAGTAGGAAACACAGTCACTCAAAATGATTCAGAAATTTTACTTGTTAGAATGAAATCAGGCGATGATTCTTCTTCTCTGCAGGCTCGTTCTTTGCGGCAGTCTGTTAATCTGTACAAATAAAATGCCTCGTATTTTTGGGAGCGTTGTACAATCAGTCGGGAAACCTCAGATCAAGCGGATATTTGGCTTTGATGAAGGTTAACCTTCCGAAGAAGTAATGGAGCTCTTGGATTATTAAATGCAGGTTCGTATCTAGTCTTTCGGAAGTACCCTTCTGATTAACAACTACGCAATATATCGATGAATATCATTAATTCTCAAATGTCAAATAATGTAAATTGTTACACACCTTTTGTATGAAGGAGCAATATATATATATATATTTCCCTTTTCATTGTACAATTTCGTATCAGTTATCTTTTGTCATAAATCTCAATATTCAGATTACAATTCTTCAAACAATGCTCAGGCTAATCGGCACGAAGACAATCTCGGAAGCTTTTTTCTAACAACCACCAGAGAGAATACTGCAAAGAGTAATTATGCGCTCATGGCGTAGCTACTGTATGAAACTACTTTGCGCATGGATTCTGCGAGTATGAAGATAGAAAATTAGTAAACGTCATTCAAGGGTAGAATTGTATCAGAATAATTCATCGAATATAAAGAGATATTACAATTGCCCCTCGCAGCGAGCAAAGTTAATGATAATACACTATGCGAGCTAACAGAAAAAAATTGTTGGGTTGTTTATTCAAAAGAGGAATATTTTGAATTAACAGAATTTTATTATAGAGGGTATGGGTAACATGTTAAGACAGTAAGTTACGAGAATAACAAGCTGTAGCTTTTACATGTACCGGGGTATACCCGCATCCCGAGTACGTAACCAGGGAAGATGTAGATAGGTGTAATTACGAAAAAGGTCTACCCATTTGGGAACTGGCCTTCACAGGGAAACCCTGGAAAACCCGGAAGAATAGACCCCAGCTCAGGTATTAAAGAAGATAGGAAAGCCTAAATCCAGTACTTTTGAAATATATAGAAGCTCCATAGATTAGATCGACGGAAAAGTGCCTCATAGCCAAAAAAATTTTACAATAGTGCTCCAAAAAAATTTTCAAAATTCTTCTATCGACGATGTAGCCGGCGATCTCGTTGTGAAGTCGATGGAACAAGAACACTGGGTACGGACAGCGGGTAGGCGACGTACAGCGTTTGGTGCAAGCGGTACGGAGGACAGGCGATGGCTTATGGTACAGGACAGAAGCTGGTAATGTGCCGTAGGAACAGCAAGATGATCTCAGGAACAGATGGTCAGGGACGTGAACATGGAACAGGTTTAAAGTGGAATAAGAAAAGGTTCTGACTGAATAAATCCCTGAAAGAGAGTGGATTAAGGCAACGAAGGCCATATTTCATCGTTGAACTCAAAATCGGAGTGGATTCTTATATTCTTCCATCTGTACTAGACTGGAACATCCATCAGTCCTGACAATCGCAAATTTTTTTGTAGTCCTGAATACCAAAGTTGTTTTGCATTACAACTGCTGATTGTCCAAAACATTGCCAAATAGACTGTGGGCATTTAAATTTTGTTGTAGCTCATATCGAATGTATTCCTCTCAATTTTTTTTAAATCTAATCTTCGTTTTGTTATAGTACAGGTGGAAGTAGACATTGAATCTGTCCGAGGTTTGGTTTCAATTACGAAATTAATGATAAAATTTAAGTTTACATCTGATGAAAAATTTTAAACATATACATATGACACTGACCCCACAAAAGGAATAATTTCTAGAAAAAATTCTCTGAAAAATTTTAATTATTCTTATAATTAATTGATTTATAGATCCACCTGCAAATAAATATCATTAATGATGACGTATGTTCATTTAACAAATCATCCACTCGCAGAATCTTCTTCATTCTCTCATGAACATTTATGGAAATATATTTCAACAATTATGTCCATAATATGAAACACACAAACTGCTATTCTAAAAATGTTAATTTAATTCTTAAATTAATTCTCCTGGTAGAGAAGGCATAATGAAAAATCTAAAAATTATAATAATTTTCTCTCACGCAACCAGAGAGTTTCTTCAATTGTTTGCAGCAGTGACATTATCAACTGTTGCTTCATTTCACAGTTCATTTGTTTTCTCGCGCGAACAGCGCACATCATACACACAGCGTATTTACCTACATATCCCGCACTGTTCAATTTCACACGCAATTCTCACTTAAGTGCCGTGTCTTGAGGAAATGTAGATGCACTTTCATTGTATATCACTATGGCTTCTGCTCATAGTCCACACTTACAAACACTAGTAATTAACAAATTCTTCTACCTATCTTAACATTTTGTGCTAAACTATCACATGAGTAATCTCACTGTCTCTTAACCTATCACAGGAGTAATCTCACTGTCTCTTAAACTATCACAGGAGTAATCGCACTGTCTCTTACCCTCTAAACAACATAAACATCTTGATATTTATATACACATTCGACTCATAGTCAAATTCCACTCTAAATTCTTCTCCATATTTGGTATCTCAGATCTACGATCCTTCAAAAAATGTCTTAATATCATTATGCGGGAATAATCCCTTTATTATTTTCGATTCGGGATATGCCAACGAGTATGATCCAGGATTTGGTATATTTACAATAACATATGGTCCGGTACAAATAAGATTCCATTTCTTTATGTTCTTCATCAGTTTCGAGGAATGGATGTGTCGCCTCAATAAAACCTTTTCTCCAAGATGAAGCGTCTGAATCCGGTGAATCCGTTTATCATATGTCAATTTCCGTTGTGTTGCCTTTTTAGTTAAATTGACAAGTGCGAGTCGAATTTTTTCCTCCCATTTTAAATTCTGGTCTTCATACTTTGGCAGATGGTTTATCCAGAGGTTCTTTTCAATCTGACTAAACGTAAGCTCTGTTGGAGTAAAGTTAGTTGAGGTATGTGTCAGATTATTAAATATTTGTTCAAATTCTGACAAATAATCAGCCCATGATGTTTGTTTACTGTGACAGTATGTACACATGAATCAGTGTAATTCTCGGAAAACTCGTTCTATTGGATTACCTTGTGGATGATAACATGATGTCAAAATTTGTCGAATACGAAGCTGTGTTAATGTCTGCTTCCATTTAAATCTGGTAAAAATTCTGGCATTATCTGTAATTATGGATTTCGGTAAACCTACATGCGGAAGGTAGTCACGCACCAATCTCACTACAACAGCTCTGGCAGTAGCACACTTTAATGGATATAGTTTTACATATTTTGTAAATACGTCAAAGAATCCAACAATGAATTTGACTCCTCCTCTTGATCGTGGGAGAGGGCCGCAGATATCACACGAAATTAACGCCCTTGGCTCTCGTGGAATAACTGAATGAAGAACATGCTTAGTACCTCTATTATCCGGTTTTGCCTTTTGACAGAGTAAACAGTTTTGTATTGTTTGGTGCACTTTTCTCCGAATATTCGGAAAATAACAGTATGCTTCTATTTTATTGGCACATTTGATCACACCAAAATGTCCCCATGATAAGTGAGTAAACCAAATAAATTTTTCCTCATATTCCTTCGGGATGCATACACACCACCGTGGATTGCTGTCCTTCCCACATCTGAAGAATAATACTCCATTTACTAATTTATAACGATCTAAACTAGCCCTTGAATTTTGTTGTTCCTTTAGCTGAATTATCTTCTTCCATCGAGGGTCTTTCCGTTGTAAATTTCCCATATCTCTACAAAGATGTATATAATAAGTTTTGTAGATATTGTCCTGCAACAGTAATACTGGAAAATCCGAAGTATTTACTGATTCTATTTCCGGCGTTAAACCTTCTGGAGATCTTGACAGTACATCCGCAATAATATTTTCTTTGCCAGACACATGAATAATTTTAAATTGGTACTGTTGTAGTGTCATTGTCCAACGTGACAGTCTGGGATGTAATAATTTACATGTTTGCAAAAAGGTTAGTGATTGATGCTCACAATACACAATCGTTTTCGAACCATATAAATAATAGTTAAACTTCTTGAATGCCCAGCTAACTGCAAGTGCTTCACTTTCTGTGGTCGCGTAGGCTCTTTCACAGGGCGATAACACTCGACTAGCAAATGCTATCGGGCAGAATGTTGGTACCCCATTTATTTTCCTTATTTGGAGGAGACAAGCACCTAATCCAACATCCGATGAATCCGTGGACAGACAGAACTCACAATTCACATCAGGGTGATATAATAAGGATGCGTTAACGAGTTGGTCTTTAATGGCTCGAAAAGCTAGTTCACATTCTTCAGTCCATTGCCATGGCACATCCTTCCGCAGAAGCCGGTTTAATGCCTCAGAATTCATGGCTTGATTCTTTATGAAACGACGGAAGAATGATGCCATACCTATAAATCCCTTCAGCTGTCTTTTATTCCGTGGTGATGGAAAATTTCGAATTGCACTTATCTTCTTCTCGGTAGGCAGGATGCCTTTCGCATGTGTCATATGACCTAAGAACTTAATTTGTGGTAAAGCAAAATGAGACTTCTGCAAGTTTACTGTAAGTCCGGTTTTCTTAAGTTGCCTCCAGGTTTTGGAACGATTAAGAGCGCAGAACAATATGGACTAGTTGATGGCTCAATCAAGTTCCATTCTAACATTCTATTTATCTCCCTTTGAAAATATTGTTTTAAACGTCAGGGGATCGGATAGTGCGTTTAACAGCAAGTCTGATGTGGCTTCACTTGTAGGTGACAAATATACCCTTTAATAATTCCTGGTTTCTCATCAAAAATCTCTTCATATGCCTCTAACAAATAATGAAGCTGCTGCCTTTGTTCTCCGGTAAGCTGATTTGATTCACTAGCTTTTATCATTGTTGTTTGGTTAAAGTCCTCCTGTTGTATCAAATCCTTTGAAAGCTCCTTCCGACGACCGTTTGTAGTGTCAATTAATTGAATTATGGCACCGCGACAATATTTCTCATGCACCGTCTCCTTTCTATTTAAATCCAGTGTTATCTCTTCTCCATTTAATCTAAATTTAACTATTCCTTCCAAAAAATGAATCTGACAATCGTACTCCTGCAAACTCCCAATACGAAGAATACAGTCCACTAATAGCTTCTCCACTACAAGGAACGTGCATTTTATTGCTACATTTCCCATTTTCACCTCTAATTTTGTTTGTATTTTGACATTGGGAGAGCGTGCTCCAACAGCTCCGATGATTTTGCAGTTCTGTACCGGCAAAATTGGTACCTTCTTCTTCCTAATAATTCTCCTAAAAAGAGCGCCTGAGATGACATTGACGGAAGCGGCGGTGTCTAATATCACATTCGTTGGAACTTCCTCTATTTCAACAAATACTTCCGACACCGGAACACTCGATCTGTCATTATGACACGTTATTAAATCCTTTGCTAACTCTTCTATCAACAGCTCACCATCATTATATCTTAACAATTGTAATTTTACTGTTTCGCTCCTAACAGATCCCCTGACCGCTCCTCCGGGGCACGATGCGGTCATGTTTAGTTTGACTGATTGTTGGTCCAATTGGTATTTGTCTCTTTAGCTACTTCAGTGATTACCGGTTGTTGTGTTGAATTCGGTCTATATTGTCTTGCTTGATTCGTGTAATTATTGTTGTTGTTCTGCTGGTGTTGGTAGAACTGTCTTGTGTTGCCATACATTGAATTATATCGATTAAAATTCCTATTGTTACTAAAATAGCCCCTCGCTGCACCATTACTAAAGTTTCCATTATGGTAATAATTATTGTTTGCATTTTGTCCATTTCTAAGTCTCCTCGGATAGTGTAGTTTGTTATGATTATTGTTACTGCTACCATTACTGCCATTCCCATTCGAGTTGCAGCTCGGATTCGCTTCTATTGCTCTTCTTTGATATGACATTTCTCTTGATCTTTTATTGTCCTCCTCAATTATATCAATATGATCAAGCGTAGTCATAAATGAGTCTATATCCTTATCATTTATATATAACAGCTGATTCCTTATACTGGTGGGTAGTCTGGACTTGAGTATCGTAAGTATTTCCGGCAAAGGAATCGGTACATCCCAATACAAAGATTTATTAATGTATTTCTCAAAATATCTCTTTGGAGATCCTCTAGAAAATGAGAAAGGCTCAGGATATAATACTTCCTGCCTAAGTCTTTCTTGTATTTCAGCAGACCAATATTTTACTAGAAAAGCCTGATCAAATTCCTTATAACATTTACAAGAAGATGTTTCTTCGGGTGCCCACGATGCTCCTGGTCCTTGTATATATCCAGATACAAAACTAATCTTTTGCCTTTCTGTCCAAGATCGTGGAAATAGACCTCTGAAACTTCGAATAAAGACTACAGGATGAACATTCTTTTTGTCAGGGTTAAAGATTTGAAATTGTCTCTGTTTAATCATCTTTTCCTCAACGGTACTACGAGTCCAAAAATCATCCTGTTCGTACTCTTCCCTGTGGCTATCCGTTATATCGAATCTAACTTGTGACGTTCCAGTTCTGTCTACATCGGATCTTGACGTGGGCGGAATGTCAGGCGCAGATTGAGAATTTTGTTTCCTACTTCTCGCTGTTTCTAAATCTTCCTGCGAGAGATTTAATGATCTTTCGATATTTTCTTTCCAACGTGAGAATTCTTCGCCAAGTTGTTCACGAACTTCCTTTAACCCTCTGTTGAAAAAATTCTCTTCGGAACTCTCTGAAATTGACTGTAAAGCTACTTTCACAGTTTCTTCTATCGTTTCCGAAGGAAAATTTTGCCGCTCTAATTTCATTTCTGAAAACTTTCCCGCAAGTACATTCATTCTATGTTCCACTGTCGCCTGTTTTTCCTTCACTTCGTCAAATTGCTTCTTTAGATTATCTTGGGATTCTATAATTTCTGGTATCATAGCTACGGAACACTGTATGTCCTCTTGAGCTTGTATTACTTGAGGAAATAGTTCTACTTGTTTTTGTATCGTGTCAATTTTGACGGATACATATTCGGTTAGTTCCGCTTTTAATTTACTATTGTTTTCTTGGCATTGTTGGCGGACCTGCTGAATTTGAGCAATAAGATTCTGTTCGGTCGTTTCTGCCTGGTCTTTTATTTCCTGTGTCTGGGTATTTAATCCCTGATCTAATTCGGTAAAGGTTGCACTTAATTGATTTTGTAATTCTGTTTGATTTTCGGCAAATTGATTTTGGAGTTCATTTTGTATAACGGGTAAGTCTCGTTTTACCTCCGCTTGGCCTTCTACAAAATCTCGCTGTACAACGGACAAGCCCCGTTTTACTTCAGACTGTATAATGGATAAGTCACGTTTTACTTCCGCTTGGGCTTCTGCAAAATCTCGTTTAATTTCTACTTGAGCCTTGCAAGGTTTGACACATTTTCGGCTAATAGAGACAACTGTTGCATAATAACAACTAATGGGTCAACAACAGTCTGATCAGCTGTTGTATGAATGTTTTCTGAACCAGCGGGATTATTTATATTGCTACCGCTAGCCACAACAGTCTCAGAATTGCTATCCGTGGCCTCTGCTTCTGCGCAAACAGCTGAAGGCTGTTGCATGTCTCGTTGCTGATTCAATGACATTTTAAATGCCTCTCTAGTCAATACCATGAAATAACCGTCAATATCAGGTTCTAGTCACTAAATACAGTTTCAAATTTACTGTCGTAGACACACTTAACTTTCAAATTACTTCACAGATGGTATAAAGTTCAATGTCTAGATACGAAAATCACACAATATACAGTTCTACAATCTAACTACTATCTGGAAAAAAGTTCTTTTTAAATTAATTTCAAACTTTTTTAACTACAAAATGTAAACATTGGAATTATCTGGCATTGTTCTGCAGTATAGGTCTTGTCCAATAGCTGAAATCGTTCCTTGGTATCAGCAATCTTTTACTATAGGCACCGAATCTCTCTTCAGATTAGTTACCTCTCGTTCTCGTTGGTTTTCATGAAACAAAAAATGTATATATTATATAACAATCCAAGAGAGTCCTGTCACACTGGCGCAACTGTAATTTTTCCTCCTATCTATGTAATTATGTAGTTATGTAGTTCTCAATTCGTTCCAGCAATCAATCATTCATAATAGGAAACACAGTCATAGCTCAGTCACTCAAAATGATTCAGAAATTTTACTTGTTAGAATGAAATCAGGCGATGATTCTTCTTCTCTGCAGGCTCGTGCTTTGCGGCAGTCTGCTAATCTGTACAAATAAAATGCCTCGTATTTTTGGGAGCGTTGTACAATCAGTCGGGAAACCTCAGATCAAGCGGATATTTGGCTTTGATGAAGGTTAACCTTCCGAAGAAGTAATGGAGCTCTTAGATTATTAAATGCAGGTTCGTATCCAGTCTTTCGGAAGTTCCCTTCTGATTAGCAGCTACGCAATATGTCGATGAATATCATTAATTCTCAAATGTCAAATAATGTAAATTGTTACACACCTTTTGCATGAAGGAGCAATACATATATATTTCCCTTTTCATTGTACAGTTTCGTATCAGTTATCTTTTGTCATAAATCTCAATATTCAGTTTACAATTCTTCAAACAATGCTCAGGCTAATCGGCACGAAGACAATCTCGGAGGCTTTTTTCTAACAACCACCAGAGAGAGTACTACAAAGAGTAATTATGCGCTCATGGCATAGCTACTATATGAAACTACTTTGCGCATGGATACTGCGAGTATGAAGATAGAAAATTAGTAAACGTCACTCAACGGTAGAATTGTATCAGAATAATTCATCGAATATAAAGAGATAGTACACATGTTCCTGTACAATACAATAGATTTCATAAACTTTTGTGCGAGGCGTATGGAGCGCTACAAGATTCAACATTTCAGCACGAGTTTGGTTGGCAGCATGTGGTATATTTTTACTTGCAAGCCACAACATGATATCGGCTTTTTTTGTACTTGTTGTGGGTGTCTTGTCAGCAACAACGGAGTGATAACTCGCTTTGTCAATTACAATCACCGAGTTTGCAGGCAAGTAAGGGAGAAACTGATTCCTAAACCACAATTTAAATATCTCTGAGTTCATTTCGGAATGATAATCCCCTGAATTGCTCTTTTTTGCCCGGAACACTAATTTGCTTTTTGGAACGAATCCGGTAGCAGAACCAGCGTGAAGCACAATTATTCGTCCACCTTTACCAACTGGTACTTTAAACTCACCCGAACCATCACTGATTTCCCAACACGCTTTCCTTGTGTGATTTTGGCTTACCCATGTTTCGTCCAAGAAAAAAATGTTATTCATTGAAGTCATGCTGCCTTTAACAAAATTTATGGTTTGACGCATGTTCACAGTGATTTTTTTTTTTCAATAGGAAATTCGCCTGTGTTGTTCATGTTGAGCCCTTCTCGTCTTAGAACATCTGTGTCGAAATTATCGAAATTGGTTACAGTCCTCTCACGAGTGCGATATTTCCCTGGCGATCTGAAAAGTGGGCTTCCCCAGGTCTCCGTAGATAATTTTCCTTCATTGGCAATCCCCTGAACGGTTCTCAAGCTAATGCCTGTCGCTTATACAGTGCGTTCCTGAGATCTGGCGACGTCTGTGATAGGTCCACTGTTTTCTGCTTCGCGCTTGAAAAAAGCATGTATCCTGTAAATTATGTCCCTCGTCTGTTTATGGAGAGTTTGTCGCTTACTACCATCATCAGCCATGACAACTTGCAACAAATGCGACAAATGCGACAAAAATTCACCAAATAATAGCTACAATCACATTTAACACTCGCACTTGCCAAGACATTCACAGGAGACCACTCAGAAAACTGCTGAACACTCATTGGCTGTCAGCGGATGCGAGACGTCAGGTGGGTAGAACGAGCCTTAAATCGACCGCAGTCGTTCATGGTTCCAACTATACAGAGTGTTCATTTTAATTGATGACATTGAAATATCGGAAAAATCTACACATCAAATCAAACAAATTTATAACCAAAATATCTTTGTCTCCAAGGGGGACATCCAATGATACCAAATCCGACGAATTTGTGATCAAATTTGTTATAATTGGATGTCCCCTTCCGAGAGGAATTAATTTTCATTAGGATTTCTTTTGGCTCTGTGTCTCGTTTTCAAGAGATTTCAATGTCCCCAGTTAAAATGAACACCCTTTATAACATAAACAGTGTTTATAAATTGGGAAATATTCCATCTTTAGCGACTGTAATAAAACTTTTATTTATACCAGAGTCATTTCATTTTTTCTAAAACGTTCTGATTAAAACCAAGTTGGCGAAGTACACAAAACTGAATTGAGGACGTAATAAAACATAGAAACTAAAATATATTGTCAGTGAGGGGCAGTGCGCAAACAATTTGTGTTTGTCACAATGGACAGCAAATACTTACCAAAACATAGATCAGTCGACGAAAACACTGAATATGATGTTGCCAAAGCAGCGAAGTAAAGAATTGCGTCAGACAATCAAGTAGCTCGGCAACGTGCGTGCCAAAAGTCTGCTCTAAATAATACTTTTAATGCTGTCGCAAAAGAATATATCTCAATATGAATAGTTAAGCAGCGACTGAGGAAGAGAAGATATACAAACAAAACAGATAACATGAATATTGTATGTGTACCTTTACATTGTTTTAATTGCTGTAAAAAGAAATATTGGAGGACAAAATTAGAAAAACCGAAAACTTAATATGATTATAATGAAGAGACAAAGGTCCGCAGCTCGTGGTCGTGTGGTAGCGTTATCGTTTCCCGCGCCCGGGTTCCCGGGTTCGATTCCCGACGGGGTCAGGGATTTTCTCTGCCTCGTGATGACTGGGTGTTGTGTGATGTCCTTAGGTTAGTTAGGTTTAAGTAGTTCTAAGTTATAGGGGACTGATGACCATATGTTAAGTCCCATAGTGCTCAGAGCCATTTGAACCATTTTGAAGAGACAAAGCACTAGAAATTTCAAAAAATTGCATTCAAACGAATAAAATTCATGAAGTAAGACACTACGATATTGTTTTTAAATAAAGAAAATATTAAGCACCGAACAAGGTTTGAATTCAGAACCTTTCGCCAAACACCGTAACAATTACGCTAGTGCAGCTCGTCATTCAACAGAACTCCAGGAGGACTCTAAAATAATGTGAAACACTGTTGGTTTGACAATGAATTACTCACGTTTCGTCGAAGTACAATAGGAAATAAACAATTACCGCTGTTCTTTATTGCGAAAAAGCGGTTCATGAGAATGATACAAACACCTTTCCTTGCTATCGCCTGAATTAGGAGGCTTATTGCTTGTTCGGTTTAATTAATTAATAGAATATGAAGCAATTGGTGTAAAGAATGCTTTTTCCAAACTTTCTATAAAAGAAAGTCTACTATCAAGACATTGATTTTTTTCAGTTACTTTATTTATGACCGAACGTTTCTAAAACTGAAGACACTCGTCCGGGCTCTGCACTGCAGTCGAGCTCTGGCAACGTAGTTCTCTGTTCGTTGGCTGACTGTGTTTTGTGACTTCAGATGCGCAGAACGAACCTAAACTCGGCCGCCGCCGTAAATGACGCTCACTATGGCAACGCAAATACTGCAGCGCGCAGTCTGAACATCATTCCTATAAAGTTCGGTGCCCATATGATAAATAGTTTTCCGTCTACGCTGCTTCAAGTGGCGAAATTTTAATTATAACTACCTCCTACATGTAGTCTCCAGTATATATACTGAAGCGCCAAAGAAAGTGTTATAGGCATGCGCATTCAAATACAGAGATAGTTAAGCAGGCAGAATACGGTGCTACGGTCGGCAACGCCTATATAAGACAAGTGTCTGGCGCAGTTGTTAGATCGGTTGCTGCTGCTACAATGGCAGCTTATCAAGATTTAAGTGAGTTTGAACGTGGTGTTATAGTCGGTGCACGATCAATGGGACGCAGTACCTCCGAGGTAACGAAGAAGTGGGGATATTCCCGTACGACCATTTCACGAGTGTGCCGTGAATATCAGGAATCCAGTGCTGGGCCATCAACAAGTGTCAGCGTGAGAACCATTCAACGAAACATCACCGATATGACCTGTCGGATCCGAAGGCCCACCCGTACACCATTGATGACTGCACGGCACAAAGCTTTACGTCTGGCCTGGGCCCGTCAACAAGACATTGGACTATTGATGACTGGAAACATGTTGCCTGATTGGACAAATCTCGTTTCAATTTATATCGAGTGGATGGACGTGTACGGGTATGAAGACAACCTCATGAATCCATGGACCCTGCATGTCAGCAGCGAAATGTTCAAGCTGGCAGAGACTTTGTAATGGTGTGCTCCCTGCCGTCGTTGGATAAGCAGCTGCAGCAGCAAGTCGTATACTCCTAGCTCACTCATTTGTTACATAGTTTAATTCTTAATTTCTTTGCGTGTTTTTGGTACTTGCATTGTCTAATTCATAAATTTCTGGCGTATTATAGTATTTGAGAGTTGTAGCATCGCGTTTTAGTACCTGAATAGTGTAAATTCGCGTAGTCGTTTGTCTTCTGTTTCTGTTTTGAACGGCCAGTGTCGGTTGGTCACAGTCAGTGTGCTCCCTGCCGTCGTTGGATAAGCAGCTGCAGCAGCAAGTCGTATACTCCTAGCTCACTCATTTGTTACATGGTTTAATTCTTAATTTATTTGTGTGTTTTTGGTACTTGCATTGTTTAATTCATAAATTTCGGGTGTATTACAGTATTTGAGAGTTGTAGCATCGCGTTTTAGTACCTGAATTGTGTAAAATCGCGCAGTCTCCTTCCGCCGCCGAGCAGTGTGTCAGCAGTGCACAAGTAGCAGCATTACTGCATTTACTAGGCAATCTCGTATTTTAATAACCGTTTAAATTTTGTGTCGATTTGTTTGTGCTCTCTATAGATTAGTTCAGACGTTCTTTGCACAACAGTTCTTAGCATGGATAGGGACTGCAACTGCTGTGTTCGGTTGCAGGCTGAGTTGGCATCCCTTCGCTCACAGCTTCAGGCAGTGTTGGCTTCGGTCACACAGCTTGAGGCTGTTGCCAATGGGCATCACTGTGGGGTTCCGGATGGGGGTTTGTCGGGGACGGCCAGCTCGTCCCACGCATCCCCTGATCGGACTACGACTGTGGTTGCCGGGATACTGCCCGCATTGAGGCTGATCCCTCACCTGTGGTAGAGTGGGAGGTCGTCTCAAGGTGTGGCAGGGGGCGAAAGACATTCCGGAGGGCTGAACGGAAGGCCTCTCCAGTTCGTCTGACGAACCGGTTTCAGGCTCTGTCTCAGGCTGATACTGATCTTCGGCCTGACATGGCTGCTTGTCCTGTTCCAGAGGTTGCCCCTCAGTCTGCAAGATCCGGGCGGTCGCAGAGGGTGGGCTTACTGGTAGTTGGGAGCTCCAACGTCAGGCGCGTAATGGGGCCCCTTAGGGATATGGCAGCAAGAGAGGGGAAGAAAACCAATGTGCACTCAGTGTGCATACCGGGGGGAGTCATTCCAGATGTGGAAAGGGTCCTTCCGGATGCCATGAAGGGTACAGGGTGCACCCATCTGCAGGTGGTCGCTCATGTCGGCGTCACTGATGTGTGTCGCTATGGATCCGAGGAAATCCTCTCTGGCTTCCGGCGGCTATCTGATTTGGTGAAGACTGCCAGTCTCGCTAGCGGGATGAAAGCAGAGCTCACCATCTGCAGCATCGTCGACAGGACTGACTGCGGACCTTTGGTACAGAGCCGAGTGGAGGGTCTAAATCAGAGGCTGAGACGGTTCTGCGACCATGTGGGCTGCAGATTCCTCGACTTGCGCCATAGGGTGGTGGGGTTTCGGGTTCCGCTGGATAGGTCAGGAGTCCACTACACGCAACAAGCGGCTACACGGGTAGCAGGGGTTGTGTGGCGTGGGCTGGGCGGTTTTTTAGGTTAGATGGCCTTGGGCAAGTACAGAAAGGGCAACAGCCTCAACGGGTGCAGGGCAAAGTCAGGACTTGCGGGGACCTAGCAGCAATCGGTATTGTAACTGTAAACTGTCGAAGCTGCGTTGGTAAAGTACCGGAACTTCAAGGGCTGATAGAAAGCACCGAATCCGAAATCGCTATAGGTACAGAAAGCTGGTTGAAGCCAGAGATAAATTCTGCCGAAATTTTTACAAAGGTACAGACGGTGTTTAGAAAGGATAGATTGCATGCAACCGGTGGTGGAGTGTTCGTCGCTGTTAGTAGTAGTTTATCCTGTAGTGAAATAGAAGTGGATAGTTTCTGTGAATTATTATGGGTGGAGGTTACACTCAACAACCGAGCTAGGTTAATAATTGGCTCCTTTTACCGACCTCCCGACTCAACAGCACAAGTGGCAGAACAACTGAGAGAAAATTTGGAATACATTTCACATAAATTTTCTCAACATGTTATAGTCTTAGGTGGAGATTTCAATTTACCAGATATAGACTGGGACACTCAGATGTTTAGGACGGGTGGTAGGGACAGAGCATCGAGTGACATTATACTGGGTGCACTATCCGAAAATTACCTCGAGCAATTAAACAGAGAACCGACTCGTGGAGATAACATCTTGGACCTACTGATAACAAACAGACCCGAACTTTTCGACTCTGTATGTACAGAACAGGGAATCAGTGATCATAAGGCCGTTGCAGCATCCCTGAATATGGAAGTTAGTAGGAATAATAAAAGGGAGGAAGGTTTATCTGTTTAGCAAGAGTAATAGAAGGCAGATTTCAGACTACCTAACAGATCAAAACGAAAATTTCTGTTCCGACACTGACAATGTTGAGTGTTTATGGAAAAAGTTCAAGGCAATCGTAAAATGAGTATTAGACAGGTACGTGCCGAGTAAAATTGTGAGGGACGGGAAAAACCCACCGTGGTACAACAGCAAAGTTAGGAAACTACTGCGAAAGCAAAGAGAGCTTCACTCCAAGTTTAAACGCAGCCAAAACCGGTGTGTTCAGAAGGGTAATACGGAACGCCGTGCTGGATCAGACAAACAGAAGCTAAACGATGTCAAAGTTAGCGTAAGGAGGGCTATGCGTGAAGCGTTCAGTGAATTCGAAAGTAAAATTCTATGTACCGACTTGACAGAAAATCCGAGGAAGTTCTGGTCTTACGTTAAATCAGTAAGTGGCTCGAAACAGCATATCCAGACACTCCGGGATGATGATGGCATTGAAACAGAGGATGACACGCGTAAAGCTGAAATACTAAATACCTTTTTCCAAAGCTGTTTCACAGAGGAAGACCGCACTGCAGTTCCTTCTCTAAATCCTCGCACAAACGAAAAAATGGCTGACATCGAAATAAGTGTCCAAGGAATAGAAAAGCAACTGGAGTCACTCAACAGAGGAAAGTCCACGGGACCTGACGGGATACCAATTCGATTCTACACAGAGTACGCGAAAGAACTTGCCCCCCTTCTAACAGCCGTGTACCGCAAGTCTCTAGAGGAACGGAAGGTTCCAAATGATAGGAAAAGAGCACAGGTAGTCCCAGTCTTCAAGAAGGGTCGTCGAGCAGATGCGCAAAACTATAGACCTGTATCTCTGACGTCGATCTGTTGTAGAACTTTAGAACATGTTTTTTGCTCGAGTATCATGTCGTTTTTGGAAACCCAGTACCTACTAAGTAGGAATCAACATGGATTCCGGAAACAGCGATCGTGTGAGATCCAACTCGCTTTATTTGTTCATGAGACCCCGAAAATATTAGATACAGGCTCCCAGGTAGATGCTATTTTTCTTGACTTCCGGAAGGCGTTCGATACAGTTCCACACTGTCGCCTGATAAAGTAAGAGCCTGCGGAATATCAGACCAGCTGTGTGGCTGGATTGAAGAGTTTTTAGCAAACAGAACACAGCATGTTGTTATCAATGGAGAGACGTCTACAGACGTTAAAGTAACCTCTGGCTTGCCACAGGGGAGTGTTATGGGACCATTGCTTTTCACAATATACAGGGCGATTCAAAAAGAATACCACAACTTCAGAAATTTAAAACTCTGCAACGACAAAAGGCAGAGCTAAGCACTATCTGTCGGCGAATTAAGGGAGCTATAAAGTTTCATTTAGTTGTACATTTGTTCGCCATTTCAGCCAATAAAGTTTTTGGTCCCTTTTTCTTCGAAGGTGCTACTGTAACCGGACTACAGTATCTGGAGATGTTAGAGAATTGGCTGTTCCCTCAGCTCGAACAAGAAGCACAACAATTCATATTTCAGCAGGATGGAGCGCCACCACATTGGCACTTATCTGTCCGTAACTACCTGAACGTCAACTACCCGAGGCGATGGATCGGCCGCCAGGCAGCCCGTGACAGAGCACTTCATCACTGGCCTCCAGGAAGCCCTGATCTTACCCCCTGCGATTTTTTCTTATGGGGTATGTTAAGGATATGGTGTTTCGGCCACCTCACCCAGCGACCATTGATGATTTGAAACGAGAAATAACAGCAGCTATCCAAACTGTTACGCCTGATATGCTACAGAGTGTGTGGAACGAGTTGGAGTATCGGGTTGATATTGCTCGTGTGTCTGGAGGGGTCCATATTGAACATCTCTGAACTTGTTTTTGAGTGAAAAAAAACCTTTTTAAATACTCTTTGTAATGATGTATAACAGAAGGTTATATTATGTTTCTTTCATTAAATACACATTTTTAAAGTTGTGGTAATCTTTTTGAATCACCCTGTATATAAATGACCTAGTAGATAGTGTCGGAAGTCCCATGCGGCTTTTCGCGGATGATGCTGTAGTATACAGAGAATTTGCAGCATTAGAAAATTGTAGCGAAATGCAGGAAGATCTGCACCGGATAGGCACTTGGTGCAGGGAGTGGCAACTGACCCTTAACATAGACAAATGTAATATATTGCTAATACATTGAAAGAAGGATCTTTTATTGTATGATTATATGATAGCGGAACAAACATTGGTAGCAGTTACTTCTGTAAAATATCTGGGAGTATGCGTGCGGAACGATTTGAAGTGGAACGATCATATAAAATTAATTGTTGGTAAAGCGGGTACCAGGGTGAGATTCATTAGGAGAGTCCTTAGAAAATGTAGTCCATCAACAAAGGAGGTGGCTTACAAAACACTCGTTCGACCTATACTTGAGTATTGCTCATCAGTGTGGGATCCGTACCAGATCGGGTTGACGGAGGAGATAGAGAAGATCCAAAGAAGAGCGGCGCGTTTCGTCACAGGGTTATTTGGTAACTGTGATAGCGTTACGGAGATGTTTAGCAAACTCAAGTGGCAGACTCTGCAAGAGAGGCGCTCTGCATCGCGGTGTAGCTTGCTCGCCAGGTTTCGAGAGGGTGCGTTTCTGAATGAGGTATCGAATATATTGCTTCCCCCTACTTATACCTCCCGAGGAGATCACGAATGTAAAATTAGAGAGATTAGAGCGCGCACGGAGGCTTTCAGACAGTCGTTCTTCCCGCGAACCATACGCGACTGGAACAGGAAAGGGAGGTAATGACAGTGGCATGTAAAGTGCCCTCCGCCACACACCGTTGGGTGGCTTGCGGAGTATAAATGTAGATGTAGATGTAGATGTAGATGTGAGGAGTGTGTGCAGTTGGAGTGATATGGGACCTCTGATACTTCTAGATATGACTGTGGCAGGTGGCACGTACCTAAGCATCCTGTCTGATGACCTGCATCCATTCGTGCCCCATGTGCATTCCGACGGACTTGGGCAATTCGAGCAGGTCAATGCGACACCCATCACGTCCATAACTGCTACAGAGTACCTCCAGGAAACACTCTCCTGAGTTTAGACACTTGCACTGGCCACCAAATTCCCCAAAAAAAACATTATTCAGCATATCTGGGATGCCTTGCAACGTGCAATTCAGAAAAGATCTCCATCCCCTCATACCCCTGCGGATTTATGGACAGCCTTGCAGTACTCATGGTGTCGTTTCCCTCCAGTACTACTTCAGACTGTTCGAGTCCATGCGACGTCATGTCGCGACACTTCTGCAGGACGCCACTGACCAAAATATTGAAGTGTGTATGTCTGTTATCGATCTCCATGAGCATATTTTGTTCATCCGACTGGCCGAAAAGGGAGCTACATGTCAATACACGAGAGCTCCGGCAATACGTTTACGTCCAAGAGTGAGTCGGCTGAAGTTATCCTATGATATTATTTCTCCACAATGATTTGTTTGTTGACTGCTCCGCTGCGCCCAAGGAGTAGCCGAAATCTCCGTCTGTCATAATAGGCACTCTCAGATCTTAATGATACAGTCGGGACTGTTTATTTCTTTCAGTAGAATTATATCAGATCAGCCCCATATGTATTGCTTGACGGCAATTATTTTATCTGTTACGATATCTACAACTGTAATAGATGTTTTAAGTTTGCAGTATAATCTATTTTTTTATTTCCTGTGCTCACTAATCAAATGATGTTTCTTTATTCACAATGTTGTGTCACAAATTCCTTTACGAAGTTTGTGCTTTGGCTTTCAGTCATCACGGTGTTTTGCTATTGTATATCTGTCGTCTGGTGCATCTAGCGTTCAGATCAGTTTCCCAACTTGCTATTTTTGCAGCACTGACTTTTCCATGTGCTCCACAGGTTTCTTCTTCCGTCCTTGTGAGGGTCTTTTCTCCTTTTCATTGGTTGTTAACTTCTGTGTTAAGGTATTGTTGTGTCCGATTTTAATTTCACGATTGTGCTTTCGCCAATGATGTTTGTCTTTCCTCCTTGTTACTTTGAGTGTCTTCTGAAATAAATCATTGAACTGAAGCCCATTTCTGTTTACGTTATCATTGTCTGCATCTGTCTTTTCTTCTTTCATATCTATCACGTTCTGTTTTTTTGGAATTTATGGTCAGTTCGAAACCATACCCTCTCACAGTTGTACCGGGTTTGTGATGCTGATAACGTTTCACTTAATGGGAAAAAAAGTATTTGCGAGAGCAGAATACCAGCGTGTTTACCACACATACATTCATAAGATGAAATTACGAAGAATTAATGAAATTTTAATGAAATCCAGACCATTAGCTATTTACAGGAGTTAATAAATATCAACGGAGACAGTTGAAAATGTGTGCCCCGACCGGGACTCGAACCTGTGATCTCCTGCGTAAATTGCAGACGCTCTATCCGTCTGAGCCTGTATTTTTTTTTTCGTTTCGTTTGGTCTCGGCGGACGTCACGTGACATTCGTTCAAGTTGATCGTTGATTCCTTTACTCGTTTTTTTTATTACAGAGGACAATCGGCCCTCTGACCGAACACGCTGAGCTACCGTGTCGGCAAGCCATCGAGGACACAGAGAATAGTGCGTCTGCAGGGACTTATCTCTGACACGCTCCCTGTGAGACCCACGTTCTCAACTTACTGTCCACACACTACACATTTGTAGTGCCCCTACCCACTATACTCATTACTCGCGGCAGTCAATCTTCTTCAGTGCGGACGTACTCACATTGCCGGAGCTCTTGCGGCATTGGTAGATCGACTGTCGCGATTAATGAATATAGTGGGCAGGGGCACTACAAATGTAATGTGTGGACAGTAAGTTGAGAATGTGCGTCACACGGGGAGCGTGCGCAGTCGAGCTATCCTCTGTCCTCGGTGGCTCAGGCGGATAGAACGTCTGCCACGTAAGCAGGAAATCCCGGGTACGAGTCCCAGTTGAGGCACGCATTTTCAACTGTCCCCGTTCATATTTATCAACGCCTGTAAGCAGCTAAAGGTCTGTATTTCATTGTAATTTCATTCTTCGAAAGCTGCAAGATCACCAATGGTATCTGTTTTTTCGGACATGACATATGAAGAATTTAAGTTATTCAGAAATCGTTATAAAATTATCATCATTTTCGTTTCAGAAACATACATAAAACACAGTTTATAGAATTACTGAAAGGTCAACACAGTTTATATAGTCTTTGACCAAAATCTGGCCACTTTCAATGCACTATCCGTTGCCTGGTGAAGGTCATCTCCTGTGCAGCTGGCTGGAGACTAAGGCATATGTTGAACAGTCTGTTATTCCCCGCAGCCACACAGGATTTTGTTATCTTCAGTGTATCCACATTTTGCCAGGTCAGCCCGTGATCTGCTCACTACTGACTCAGCCTGGTCAAGGACTTCCAGACTGGCAAATTCTCATCATAACAAGGTGGTAAGGATTCCGAGAATTTTTATCAACCAGGAGGCAGGGATGTCAGCCCTCCAAATTGCTGCCTGGGTTTTTCTTCAGTGGTTGTTGGTTTCTCCTATGATCTGAAGAAAATTTTCCTTGACGTTAGTCGTTGTGGGTTTGGTTGATGCCTTTGCATGGAACGCGTTTTTTCCTGCTCCAGTTTCGTTCTTTCCCTGTTCGCTTCTGTTTCTATTCGAACAGGAGGTGGTGCAATTCCTGCAAGGTGGTAGAGCCATTCGACTAGAGTTGACTTCAAGCAGCCTGTTATAATTCTGCATGTGTCATTTAGGGGAGTATCAACCTATTTGGTATATGTTGACTTATACTAAACAGGACAGGCATACTCTGCAGCGGAGTAGCATAATGCCACTGAAGAAGTATGAATGTTTTGAGTTTGGCTGCCCCTCTATGATCCGGGCAGTTTTCTCAATAGGTTGCTCCTGGTGGAGACTTTTGAGTTGCGATTCATGCAGTGTTTTTTTGAACGTTCGAGGTCTGTCGAGTGTTATTTCGAGATATTTTGGAGTGCCACAGTGTTACAATTTAAACCCTGACCATTCTATCTTTAGCTTGCGGGTGGTTTCACTGTTTCTCAGGTGGAAGGCGCCAACTTGTGTTATTGATAGGTTTAGTTTAAGCTGGTTTATTCTGGAGTATTTTGACAGATCTTCGAGAGCACTCTTTAGGGTGATTTTTATTGAATCGAAGTTCGTGCATCGGTTTGCCAGAGTGAGATTATCAGCACACAAGAAACTCCTGCAGTTGGAGCCAGCACACTTCCCTGGTGAAGGCCATTTTTCTGTAGCCCGTATCGGCTGCGCTGTCCTTGGAGCTCAACGAAGAATTTTCGGTTCTGAAGAAGATTGACGATGAGTCTGGTGAGGCTGAAATCCTTGGTTAGGCTACAGACCTTGTTCAATAGTAATTGATGGTTGACAGTGTCGTACGCTGCTGTCAAGTCCACAAGTACCACTACTGTCACCTTACGTGCTTCAAAGCCATCTTCTAAGAACTGTGTGAGACAATAATTGTCCTGTGCGGCTTTTACCAGGGCAGAATCCAGCTTGCTTAGGTGTAAGCAAGGGATCAGTAACATGTGAGAGACGGTTTAAACACTCTCTCTCAAGTTGTTTGTAAAGGTGGTCTAAAAGTCTTTGGACTGTTCCCTTCTTTACCAGGTTTCAGTGCAGCAATTACTCGGATCTTCCGCCACATCTTTGGAATTTAACATCTATCAATACATTTACTGAAGAGTTGGAGAATCCATTCCTTTGTTGTTAATCCAAAGTGCTTGATTTGCTCAGTTCGTACATCATCCAAGCCAGCTGACTTTCCAGTTTTACTCTGTTTAATAGCCTTCTGTAATTCATCCGTCGTGAATGGGAGTGAAAAGTTATTATTCTCCCCTCGCTCAGTTCTTCGTAGGTTTGGTGTTTCGGATTTATGGCTGGGCTCCCCATTTAGCAGTAGCTGGTGTGCAATTTGGTTGACGGTGATATTTTGGTGTGTAGTGGTCTTAGTTGGATCATTGCACAGGCGTCGCAGAAGTCTCCCAGCCTTATGACTGTCTCTTTTCAGATGCAGGTTTCCTATTGTTTTAATCCATTTTTTCCTTTGTGACTCTCTTATCAAGGAAATGAGTTTGTTCCCTGTTTCTATAGTTATATCACTGAAAGTGTTTTCTGTAAATAAGTATTCTGTAGATAAGGCTGCCTGCTCTGATGTGAGCCGAGGGATATAAGATGTTCGGCAGCCACAAGGGATAGATATTTGGGAACATCCCTTTACGGTCGTGGTGAAGGTGTCGCACTGTTCTGGCGTTGGTTCTATAGCAGACGCTTCGACATCCAGTAAATCTGCAAATCTCGGCCAGTCAGCCTTTCCAAAGTTAAACCTACTCCCAAATGGGATTTTTTGACGTCTAACGCCACCAAATACTTGGCAGATTATTGGTCGATGTTGTGAATTTAGTATTGGAGAACAGACAGACTTTATACACTCTTGGTTAACGCTGTTGGTGGTGTATATGAGGTCGGGATTGTACCCTCACCTCCATCTGCCGTTGTTAAATGGTGTAGGAATGTCTGCACCGTGGATTAGGGTAGGGTGATTCATTTCTGCCCACTCTCGTTGTACTGCCCCGTTTTCATCATTATTATCGTAGCCCCAAATGTTACTTTGGCTGTTGAAGTCGCCAATCACAATTTGCACTTGTTTATTTTGGTAATTTGTTAGTTTATTAACTGTGAATTCTTCACCAGGTGGTTTGTAGAGAGACGAATTGATACAATTATCTGTTTTTACAGTAGGGATTTCGAAGTTATTTTCCTCTGCGAGTGCTGTGGATAGAGCTGGACGTCTGGACGAACGAAGATAGCGCTTCCGTATTTATCATGTGGTCTTTCGATGGCGAGGCACATTCCGTTTATCTTCGGTCTACGCATGTCGCAGCTCCTGTGTGTTTCCTGTATGCACAGTACATGACACTGGTGCTGTCTGCAAAGTTCTTGTAGCAGTTCTTCTTTGGATGACGTTATTCCTTCTATGTTGATTGAGATCATGCTTAGCAGTGGTCCTGAAAGGGCTTGTGTATGTATGTTTCTGGTGTGAAAGGATCAGACGTCATTTCTGGACGCCCAGGGTACGCCCGATTGCTCTTCTCGATTGCAATCTTCGGGGAAGCTCCTTCATGTACCCCGTTATAAAAAAGTGTATAAAGATGAACGCATGACTTTTACGTCCTGTTATGAAGCATTAGCCTGAGTACTTATGATTTAGTGACATTGGGGAAGATACAGGGGGAGAGGTGGGTGGAATCTGCCGTGGGTGAGATGAGGGACACATTTCTGGATTCATCTTAGATTTTCCTTGATTTCCCTAAATAATTTAACTGAGCGTGTTGCGACGGGGATTTGTGTTTCCTTTCTTATAAATCCATCTCCAATGTCATAACTACCGCACCACCTAGTATGGTACTTAACCTTGTAAGAGAGAGATAGCTGCTGAAGCCATAACTGAATGCATTTGGGTTTCAAACTATCTCAGATAATTTCAAAGGCCGGCCGGGGTGGCCAAGCGGTTCTAGGCGCTACAGTCTGGAACCGCGCGACCGCTACGGCGGCAGGTTCGAATCCTGCCTCGGGCCTGGGTGTGTGTGATGTCCTTAGGTTAGTTAGGTTTAAGTAGTTCTAAGTTCTAGGGGACTGATGACCTCAGAAGTTGACTCCCATAGTGCTCAGAGCCATTTGAACCATAATGTCAAAGGCAGCGCAAGAATACCACGAGGAATTGAGTAAGCACTGTAGAAATAATCGAAGCAACAGAAGAAGGGAAACGACAGCTATTATGAGTGATCAAAGTCTACTAAGAACAGAGAGGACCTTACACATAGAGGGAATGATGACATTATAAAGGAGAGCTAGTGAGCATGGACAAAATGCTGTCACGGAACATTGCACTTAAACAGTCAAACGCGGGAATACACAAGATTTTGTTAGATTCGCAAACAAATGGAGTACACACTTTCCTCTACATCTTAGGTTAAAATGGCAATGCTGAGACCATAGCTGGGCAACGTTAATCAAAAAGCTAATGTCGCTAATCTTTAATCCGTTACTGAGGAAATTAACTTCATTAAACGTTAAAGTATTACACTTAACAGGATTTTTTCGGAAGTTAAAGTTAATCGTTAATCAGTAATAGTAAACTTTATGTTGCAGATGTCATGAAATGAGCAAGTGAATCAAACGTATTATCGTTGCTTAAATAAAAATGTTTTGGTTGGGGAAGTTTAGGTAGAACATCGAAGATAAATAAAAAACAGTTTAATCATTTAGTTTTATAATTATTTAGTCATCAGTTTTAAGTCACAGTAGAATCAAAATACTGAAGAATCATACATTATCTGACATAAGGTGCATATTTTCCTTCATGAACATCAACATGTTAAAGTTTTCATCCGACAGCGTGGCTCGTTTAGGAGATAAAATGTCTGCCCACAGAAAAAGTCTCTTAACTCCAGCACTAGAATATATAGGGGTAACATATTTAACATATTAATTTACTAAAACCTGTTCCCCAAGAAATACTGCGTCGTTGAATGAGTATTTCGAGTTCATGTCCAAACACATTTTGACTAGACTCCGCGCTTTACTTTTTACAGATGTGTTATTACTAGACTTCTCTTTACATTGTTGTTAAACATAGAATCCGATTCAGTGGTTCAGTTTCCTCAGTCAATTCATTAACAAAAATTAATACTTAATGCGAACTAAGTAAACAAACAACAATAAACAACCAACACCTCGTTATTCCCGCTCTCACTTCGTTGTTTATACCTATCGCGCGCATCCCGCGTATCCGCACACCTACATGACCCGAATTTGTCATGATTTCCGTGGGCGGTGTGGCGTCATGTTAGTCATAAATAGTAGGTACCTAATTAACAACTAAAGGACTCAAAGAACATTACCGAAATTTAAAGAGTCTGTAAAGGTTTTCTAAAAGAAAATTAAAAGTTAATCGTTTACTCGAAAAGTTACCTTAGTTAATTAACGAATAACGAATTAACGGCTTTGTACTAAGTTAGGGTGCAAACAGTGATGGCACACAAGAACAGTCACAGCACGGCCAAATTCTACTCACGTGTGGATCGAAAAACGGGGAGAATGCTTGGAAAGACAAGAAATTACTTTTCTCCACTAGAAATATCTAATAAAGCGTAACACTTACCCAACAAAGTATTTCTGAAAATAACATCCGAAATGGTGGACTTGCAGTTGGGTTGGGTTGGGTTGTGTTGGGGGAGGAGACCAAACTGCGAGGTCATCGGTCTCATCGGATTAGGGAAGGCAGTCGGCCGTGCCCTTTTCAAAGGAACCATCCCGGCATTTGCCTGAAGAGATTTAGGGAAATCACGGAAAACCTAAATCAGGATAGCCGGACGCGGGATTGAACCGTCGTCCTTCCGAATGCGAGTCCAGTGTGCTAACCACTGCGCCACCTCGATCGGTGGACTTGCAGTAGTATAATGTTATGTCTGTTGTTAATTCTGAAATTAGCATCAATAAGTTAAACAACTGTGCGTAGGGATGACACAGTGCTAACACCTCTGCGGTGTAACTTGAACTGCTAACAATAGTAATAATTAGCAAGCCGTAAATTTCACAATTCTTTGCACTATAAAATTGGTAACTGTTTTCGTTGTAGTAACTGTTTGTAAATAATTCTAATCACTATAACTCTGTAAAGGAATCATGCATATGATATTGTACAGTATATATGTCTACATCGTTGTTAGAAGCCGTGCAGTGAAGTTGCAACATAGCGGTCGGTTGCTGTTCAAGTAAAATGGTGGTGGGTCTATACCAATTTCCTGTATAAAAACAGTGGCATTACTTTTATATCGACGAATAGAGTATAAAACAGCAAGAAAATTCATCATAAGAGGAAGAAGAATCTGGTCATGCCCACACGCTATACAGAGGTAAAAACGCAAAAACCACTCACACTTCTGACTAACTATAGTTGTCAACAAATTTTTCATTGAAATTGAACTTTTATCAATAATTTCTTTCGACCAAAACTATTTTTGCATTTACATACCTAGTCTCGATTCGGTATTCCATCCCCGTAGCTCGTTGTCATATGGAGACAGTTAAATGCACATTGAAGGAGTTTGAATGAAATCAGTGACTTGTTTTTACTATTTGTAACTTTAATCTCTTTTAATTAATCAGCAGCAGATTTGTTGTATTGCACAAGTGCTACGTGGGCAATATTAACACTGATTTTCAGTTACACTTAGTAACTGTTCCTTCCATGGCTCTACCAAGTAGCACTAGAGATTTTAATTCTCTCCCAAGCGTATATTTTTGCTGAATGTGTTTACAGTATGGTGATAGTGATATGAATGCAGATTTCTAGTTCTGCTTGTCCAGGTGTTGCCCTTGTTTACAATTACTGAAAGCTCTTATGATAACAGTATTTTCTATTGTCCATCGTGGCCTGTTTTCAGCTAGAGGTTACAGTTACCACAATTATATGGGGAAAGATTTATTTACCTGATAGTACTGAAAATTTGTGTGTAACTACCTAAAGTGATTTTTTTATGTGAAGAGATTAATCGGTTGTAGCTAATACGTGAGTTCGAGCTTACATGCAATTAATCTAAACTGCAATGTTTAAGGGCACCTGCCCTGCAGAGGCAAAATAGCACGAGGGCAATGATAGCGTTTCATTGAATACCAACCAAGCAATTCGACTGTGGTATGTTGATAAGCCGAACCTTTCATCAGGTGCCGGTACGCTGTGTAACAACTCATCCTCCCCCAATTTACAGGGTGAACATTAATAAAACTGACAAACTGTAGGGACGGATTCCTGACTGGAAATTGAGAAAATAAGGCCCTTGAGCTTGTGTCTGAGAATGCATCGATGCCACGGTAGGTGGCGCTGACGAATGACAAGTCCTCTGACCACTTGCCGTGCTTTCCTTGTGTGTTGCAGGCCGTGTGATTGACGTAGCGTACTGTAAGCAGCAGAATGAAGCCGAGATAGTGTTTGTGTATGGCCAAGACGATGGAAACGGTCTAGATGCAACACGGCTATACCAAAACAAGTAGCATCACAGACACCAACCACACCACACAACATTTTAAGCCAATTTTGGGAGTTTGTGCTATCAGACAGACGAACGTGTAGGAAGGCGGCGGACTGTGCGCGCACCAGACTTGGAGGACCGGGTTCTAAAGGATGCTGAGACGAACCCTAGTATAGGCTCCAGGCACGTGGCCCGCCAAGATGGTGTAAGACAAAGTACGATTTTATGTGTATCCTGCGTTACAACAGCTACTGTCCCTATCACCTGCAACGAGTACAAGGATTATCAGCAGTGGATCTCACTCTACGGGACGGATTTTGTCGTTGGCTTTTGCAGAGGATCATAACGATTATGGCGTTTCTGTTGTAACACCCCACCCGTCACTTATCTGGTTTTGGCGTGTGTTCGCCCCAGCTAATTGACTAACAGATCAACAGAGAGTGCAAAACTGCCGCAATATCGAATAAGGAAAAAAAAAGTAATAAGGCCCTGTGATTCCTGATTGAACTGCGGTGGCAGTGTTGACATTAATTGATTCAGAATTGACCACTTTTAATTAAAAAGGGGTGCACATTGATGTTATATTCAGCTATTGAACACCAGATGCAAATGTTGAACATAAAATTAATTAAGAAAGTGACTTGGGATTTCAACTACTTGATTGAAGACAGATGCAGTGGATTAGCACAAATTTATTTTAACTCCCGACCTTCAATCATCACATTACAAGACTCTTCTATCAGGCAGTGGTAATAAATTGCGTTTGTGTGGAGTAAAGCGCGATAACTCAAAATTAATTCCTATCGACTGACCCAGGCGTAATGCGAAGTGTGAGAAGAATTCTACAATACATGGCCCATGAAACCCTCGTGGAAACTTTGCCGACGTGATCCAACAAATTAATCAGTGGCCGGAGGGGGCGCAATATCACCGAATACAGCGTGGCGGAGCAGCGTCATTTTGTGGACGTCGGCCGACCTCTTGGTGATGCAAGGCTGCGCTCGTCTATTCACTCCTAGCTATCTTGCTCAGTACATAGCTGAACCAAAACTTCCTATCTCCAAGCTCAATCGTTCCATTTGCTAAGTCCTAAACTGCAGAGATGCTCACTCTTTCTCAGGCAAGCTGAGTAAAGAATGCCACGTCTGCACTCTAGGCAACCTGGGAATGGAAGACCTCTACAGAGACTTCTCCCAGTCTGCTCTTCGCCTCGGTTTCCCCTCCAGCAAAATCACTTACGCCAAATGCAGCGCAAGTCGCATTAATTATGCGTCGCTTCCATAGCCGAACAATGCCTGCTCTGGGAAGTGAACAATTCCCAAAAAATTTCCCTTCCTCTCAACTTCTGCTAATTAGCTCCTCCCAGGCCATCCATCAAGGCTAGCGTCTGCACAGAACACCAATTTTTCCGCAATTCTGACTCCCAGGAGAGTACTTCAGATTCCTTGGTCCTACGTTCCCATCGGAGGCCAGCGTATTTCATTCTATCGCTCTTCACCAGATTTACTTCAGACTCTGCGGACCGTGAATTCAGCGTGAAGTTGCTATTGTCATGAACACGCATATTTTGGCCTCTGTTGATCGCTCCACCATAGCTTTGCACGGCTTTCTCGCATGTTTCACTGAAAACGGGATGACGGACATTTATCAACAGGCGTACAAGTTCTCCATCTGCTTCCCGGTACACCAGCATGGGGTCAACCACCCACTCACTGTCACTCATCTTAAGGCAGCTGGAGGCCGCACCACGTTACCGCTTTCTCAGAGCTTGAGCCACCCTAAGCTGCCTATTGTCGCTTTCCTTCGCTGCTCCCTAGCCGGTCACGGTCAACTCTGCATACTTCCCTGTGATAAGCTAGCCTCCAGTAAATCGACGCGTTTCCACAAAGTTTTCATGTCAGTCATTTTTGTTCAGCCCTAGTGTTCACTCAACGTGAGTTAGTTGATCTTTAATGACTTCATGTAAGGAGCATAGTTCTTGCCATCTTACACTCTACCCAGTCCTCTTTGCCAGAACTGACATCATCAGTCTACATAATCGTCATCTGTGGGCTACAAACATGGCACGTGGTCAGCGGAACTTTCATTCGACAGAACCATCACAACAATTCATTTCTGGACGCATGTTCATACGACTTTTTTCCTCTATTTCGAGTCAGGAATCCGCCAAGGTATTTTGGCAGTTTTATTAATGTTCACCCTGTACAATAATGATTAGGACCAAGTGGAAGTTCCGACAGTGTATGATAAACAGATAGTGGTAAGCTTTAGAATTTATCATATCGTTTAGATACCTGGTCTAATGCTACGAAGTTACATGAAACAGTCAGTACAAGTGAAATAAATAGAAGGAAAATGACAGGATGATTTAGCATGTTGGAAAGACTATGAATGAGAAGTGCGTATGTTAAAGGAACGGCATCTGAGAGTACTGAGCGACCTAATCTAGAATACTGTTCCAGAGTTAGGGGCCGTTGTCATGTAGGCTTGATAGTGGCCGCCTGAAAATTTAGAGACGTCCTGCTACGATCCCGTCAGGTCGCTGCTGCGTAAGAAAGTGTACCGGGATATTCAGGGAAGTTAAATGGAAATTGCTGGAAGACAACGACGTTGTCCCGACGAAACCCTGTTCGCTAAATTTAGGGAATCGCTATTTGAGGTAGATACTACGACAGTATTGCTACCACCATTCTAATATATTCCTGATATTGTGTCAGACTGGGGGCGAGCTGTAGTGTAACAAAGTCGGAACAAAAACCTCAAAAAGCCAAGACAGGTAGAAAGCATTTATTTCGATAACCTGTTTCAGTAAGACTACGTTACCATCTTCGAATCTGCAACGAACAGAACCAAGTTGACGAGATAATAGGTTTACAAGTCAAATTTAACAATGTACAAAACTGTCCATAAACTTGGAAAAGTTATATACCTTATGCTCTACAACTTCATATGATCTTCTCTAAATCTGCTATCGTGTCACATCACGAATATGCATGTGAAGATCATGAAAATCACTGGATATCGGCATGTCAGATTTAAAATAAAAAATATGTACAAACATAAGGATAGCGCACTGAACGCAAGTGCTCATGGTCACATATCATCTGACTACAGAGTGAGATACAGAGTAAACACAACAACTATTCCATAAGCCCACCAGGTGGCACGGTGGTAGTACAGTTTGAAATAGTTTTGTCTATGCAGAGGAATGAATGTACAGCACCAAGTAATTGTTAATATGCTAAGTGAAAAAAGAGCTTCCAAAGAACCATTATTAACATACAAAGCATAATCCAAATCAGAAACCATAGTAATCTTAAAACAACAAATTTTTATAAAAAGTTTTTGGCAAATCTTAAAGAGACTCCATTTAATTAACATGTATAACTGGTTGTATACAACCAATTTATGATGTTATCCTGTGAGTAATCAAGCCAGACATGCTTCGTACTCTATATTATACATCGATAAACAGGCTCCAAACTGCAAAATTTGTGTTTAGAATACAAACTCATAAACTAAAGCTACCAGATGTTGAAATTCCATACCTGGAAATTGCAGTGCATACTTAGTATGGTATCTTATATATATTTCACGACTGTCAATAGAGTATTGATGTCTAGATACATTGCAATGTGTCACTCGTTGTCTAGGTGAATTTACATTAAGGCTAGACGTTGAATGGGGGTGTTAACAGTTTTAATTTGCATCATAGATATAGTATAAGTTAATAGAGTGTAAATAATGCCACATCAGAAAAGAAACTGTACTGTGCAATTTAATTTTGTTACCTAAACATTTTTTTTGCTCGATATCTAGGTACATCTATATCTACATACATACTCTGCAACCCCGCGTATGGTGCGTGTCGGAAGGTACCCTGTACCACTACTAGTTATTTCCTTCACATCGTACTGTGTCGCTCGACGTCTAGGTGAATGAATGCTATGGCTAAACATCGAATCGGGGTGTTAACCATTTTAATTTTCATCACTGTTACAGTTTAATTTGATAGTCTGCGGATAGGACCACTTAAGTAAAAGAACCTATACAAGACAATTAATTTCGTTACACACAAAATTTGCTGCTCGATGTTTGGGTATACCGTTTAAGAGAATGTAAATACCAATCGGAAGCAAATGTCTATGATAATCTAATATAAATGCACTGCTGTCGCTACGGAAGAAAACCTAGTAATAAATAGATGTTGATTTCGTACAGATCCGAAGGCGGTAACGTAGTCTTACAGAAACCGGTTATCGAAATACTTTATTAACAATCTTGGCTTTTTGAAGTTTTTCTCCTGCTTGTATCACACTACTGTATGTGATGGATCATGTGGAGGATTAGAGTTGTCCAGAAAAACTTACGTCATGCACGGTAGAGTCGTTTGCGTAATATGCGCAGTTGCAGGTGCATATGAAAACACCACTCTGTAATTCAGTATTTTTCTTAGGTCCATCTACACTGTGCCGGAAACCTCTCCATAAATCTTTGCAACGTGAGAAGAGGGATCCAATTTACGACAGATCCAATTTACGACAGTTTCTGGGAAGGCAGGAAAGGTCGTTGTGGGTGTTACTCGCCAGTCTGCGACTACCTGCTTGCGCGCGAACGGCATGGAGGGGGGTCTTTTTCCCTGCTTCTCTCCACGCCTGCTGTCTCCTGTTGCAGCAGGGGAGTATCTCGCGCCATAAAACGCCTGGCTGCGTTGACGTTTCGGACCGGAAACCGGCGTCACTTAACTAGCTGCTGCACACGCCTGGCAGCACCGACAGATGAACATCTGGCATGGAACTCTATGCTCGAGTGGGATATGTATATTCGTAGCTATAAAACTCTTGAACTCTTCCTGATTTTAATCCCTCATTTATCTATATGCGCTAAACAAATTAGCGAGTATACTAAAATGGCTGGCTACTAATAAAGGGAAAAATATAGTGGCAATAACGTTTCAGTTGTGCTTAAGAACTATCGCCTGATGGAAAGAAAGCATGTGATTGCTGGTTTTGTAGAACATGCGACCCCGTTGTAAGAGCAGACTCAAGATTAAACAGTATTCAACATTTGTTTAACGTACGTGGTAAGATTAATTATCATCAAGCATTAAATACTGAGAAACGTGTTACAGTACTGAAGCTTTTCCCGCAAAATTAATAAAACAAGAGCATACCTGCGCTACTGGCATATTGGGAATTACTTCAAATACAGTTATAAATGTATCTCTCTGGCAGCGTAAACTATATAAGAAAGAAAGAATTCCCAGCCGCAAATATTAAACAACAAAAACAGAAACAGTAAATAATAAAGCAAGCGAAACGAGAGTAGGCAAGCGTGCTACAATTAGCAGCTACTTTCAGAATTGTACAACACGTGTAGCGAGGAGTTCTCTAAAGCCGGGTCGGTATTGGTCACGTGATGTCAATTTCCGGTCCGAAACGCTAGCGCATCCAGGCGTTTTACTGGCTCGCGACAGCGCCGTTGCATCAAGCAAGATAACACAACTGTCGCTGGACAGCCTCGCGAGGAAACTCGCATTCATCACTTAATTAATTAACAATATGACCAAAAGGACAACTGCAAACCTTATATTAAGGTCTTATTCCATTCCACTTACGAATGGAGCATAGAAACTACGATTTCCTGTATGATCCGTTATAAGTTTAACTTTATTTTTGCGACATCTACGGGGTCTGAGGAATTTTCGTGAACATAATTTTACCATGGAAGCCCGTCTTAGGATCTGATCTTTCTGAGAGTGTTTGTCGGTAAGCATTTTCAATCAATTCTGTTACATCCTCCCGGTAGTTAAACGAACCTATTGAGTACTAGTGTCGCCCTTCTCTGTATTCACTCGCTCCAGTACTTCGACCAGCTCCATAAAAATAATCCACATATTTCCACAATATGCGGAAATGTAAATTCTGGGTTTCTGTGCTCAGAAAATGCCACAAAAGAATTCTCTCTAGTGAAAGTCTGAGGCAAAAGGTATATTTGCAAGTTAGTGTGCGAAAAGACAAACGGAACATAGCGGAGACGTGAGGAGCGAGTTGTGCTTCGCTCTAGCATGAGCCTAATCAAACAAACGGCATTTCTCAGATTTCCCTCGATAAAGCATATGAAGATTGAGCGTCAATGGAATGAAATATATAGATAATTTAACTGAGACCAGGATGACCGGATTACCAAATCTTCTGCGGAAGTCTGGGGAAGAGCAAGGAACCACGCGAACCCAGTCTGTCGAGGAAATGGCCAGTGATGAAGCATCAGCGAGTGTAGCGGGTGGTCAAGGACACGGAAACATCTATTAAACCGTGACAAAGGCTAGTGGGAGAAGAACCGGACAAGTAAAAGTTCACGGCCAAGTATAACCACTTAGGAAATGAATCACACCAAATGTGTGACCGTACAACACAGATGCCTGCTAATATTGACATAAAAAATGATAAATGTACACAGAACTGAGGAATGCAATGTGTGCGTGAATTACAGCAGCGAGAAACAGAAATGCATGCAAGCAAGCACCTAGAAATGTGCTAAAGATCTGAAAGAACCATTTTGACAAGGAACTTGTGATGTAATTTTATTGAACTCCCTGTTCCTTTCGTAAATCTGACATCGATCATGACCACTGGATCTGTTTCTACGCGATAAGTGCAAAAAGACGTCCATTTGGTCGTTATAATCTTAAATTTTTACATAATACAGAAAGTTCTTTCTGATGTAACAGGAGACGCGTTTGGGCACTAGATAAAATTGATTGGAATTATCCATCCTTTTCCACATCGAGCTTTTTACTTGTGCTTACTTCGTCAGCTTTCTTCGTGTGGTTCAAGTTTTCATAAGCGATTTCTCTTTCATAAATTAGCACCAGCTTTAATAATATGTATCGACAGTCAGAATCACCTCTAGACCGTAGTGACATACGAGGTTTTGTGGGGTTAGCTATCACGAACTATTCTTGCAAATCCTGATATGGTAGTAATGCGTAGGGTGACCAGATGCAATTGTTTAAAAAAGGAGGACAAACAGCTTCAAAAAGGAGGAAAAAAGAAAAAAAAAGAGGATACATCAAACGGGTCAACTACAGATGAGGATACAACCCGTCAGCTCTGGACAAGTCACGTGACTGCCGGGAATTACCGGTAAAAGTAGTAGTTAATTGTTACTGCTGGTCAGGTGGTGATTCTCAGAGCAAAATTTTTTTATTTTAAATTAAAAACATTTATTGTGGTGACAGTGTGGCATCAGTTGTTTTTATATTTACACGTAGTTTTAAGATTTAAGAAAGACGACGCCGGCCGCGGTGACCGAGCGGTTCTAGATGCTACAGTCTGGAACCGCGTTACCGCTACGGTCGCAGGTTCGAATCCTGCCTCGGGCATGGATGTGTGTGATGTCCTTAGGTTAGTTAGGTTTAAGTAGTTCTAAGTTCTAGGGGACTGATGACCTCAGAAGTTAAGTCCCATAGTGCTCAGAGCCATTTGAACCATTTTGAACAAAGACGGCTGCCTAAACGCCACTCCTGATTGGCTACTTTCATGTGACTTGTCCAAAGCTGACTGGTGGTATCCTCATCTGCAGTATTCCCCATCAAACATACGTTCAATTTTAATAAATGAGTTTATTATTTATAGACATAACATACATACATTCCTTAACAATTATTGATACTTCTCGGAGGAACCAATTTTTTGCAGAAGTTTAGGCTTACTTCACAGATAATTGTAAAATGACACACATGAAAATTCTTTAAATTATATTGAACCATCAACAGACCTTTCACTGATTCAAGGTTTAATCTATTTCTCTCATCAGTCCACTGTGTGGTAATTAGAGAAAATATTCTTTCGGCATTAGCATTATACCCTGAAATACTGAAAAAGTATTCAGCAAGTTTCAGCAACTCTGAGTGACAGTCAACGGACTTACTGTCAGAAAAAAACTTTGCCCATTTTTTGCTACAAGATAAAGTCCTAAATTCTAGATCATCATTATTCCTTTTTGGAAATTACTTGAAATTGCAGAACTGATCAAAACATTTTGCATCTTCAATTTCAAAGGCTTTACATTTCTCTTGCAAATACACAAGGCTTTTCTCAACATCACTGTTGTAAAAATCATTTTTAAGTGACATCCACCTAAAACATGAGAAGTCCTCAAACATACAGAGCCACCGTTTCAAATATTCATGGCATGATTGATAAAGTAAAGTAGTTCCCTCCATAAAAAGTTTGACTTCTTTCTCGAAGCCTTCCTCTGTTGCAATTTTCAGGATCTGCTTGACCTTAAGGCAAATGAATTTTTCACTTAATCAGTCTTCAAGCACCTTACATACTGACTAAAATTTCAATGACATCAACCACAGAGTTGTCCTCCTTTTCTAGTTCCAGAATACTTGTACTGAACAAAGATATCAATGAATGCAAATACCATAAGTAAGCTTCACTCAATCTGTTCTCAAAAAATTGAAACAAAACCTTTTGTGGTTTGATTTCAGAGAGAAAGTTAAGCTACAGCAGCATACATTTCCAGTACCCTTTCAATGGCTGGAAAAAGTGACACCTACCTAGTCTTCACAAGAGACAGGACTTGTTTGCAATTAACTTCAACAAATTCACAGAAAGATCGCAACTGTTCTGTTCTAACTGGGTAAATAGAAAAATAATTATGTATTTTTACTATAATACACTCTAAATCAATAGAAAGACAACGAGCTCCATGCTGAATTTTATTGTGTAAAATGTGAGCTGGACATCCCACTCCAATTAAATGCTCGTTTATCAGAGATGTCTTTAATCTGCTGTATATATTATTGCCTTCCTTGCGGTTAATACCACCAAAGTTTGTGTTTGCATTATCACCAGTAAATGACACACACTTATTAACAATACCCAAATGCTGTAAAGTTTCTGCAATATACTCTGCAACTGTCTCAGATGTTTCACTTGGAGTAGATTTTAGCTCCATTACTTTTGTTTTTAAACCACCCTGTTTGCAGTCAAAGTATTGTACAACAATCGGAAACACTTTTATATTTCCATGGTTCATTCCATCACTAGAGACACCAAAACAAGATATACCGCTCAAATCTTCCATTGTTACAGTCAAGGCATGTGGAGCAATCACATTATTTGCAATACTATGAGTTTTTGTTCTGGGTGAGAAAATCATTTTAGCAACATCCGAGTCAAAATAAATTGCTTCATTTAATTTTAGCGTACAATCCATTGATCTGTAGCCAAAATGATGCCTAACATTATGGAATGCTAATGCTCCTTCTCCAGCAAGAACTCTGTGGCTTATAGCAAAAGTAGATTATTGTTGCTGAAATAATGTCTCTATCCTAGACATTGAACTGGAAGCCTTTAGGTTTTTTTATGCTTCTGAGTGGCAATTTGATTTTCACATTGATTGCCACCTGTGCAAGAAATTTAACATTTCAGTGACAAAGCAACATGCATTTCGTTTTATAGCGTTCAGGCAGCCAATAAGGTTGCGTGTTTCTGCCGGGAATTAAAACTAGTTGTCAATTGTTACTGATAGTCAGGTGGTGGTTAACTGAGCAATATAAAACAAATAAAAACATTGATTGTGGTTACTGTGTGGCGTCAATTGTTTTGTTATGTCAACAACACGGAATTGTTTACAGAGCGAAAAACGTCAGACCATTCACCTTCCTTCATTCAACGCACCACTACCAACATCTACAATTCAAGCAGCAGCTGACGACAGGTAAACTGCACTTTAACTTTCCGAATACAAATAAATTGAATGACTATGAAACAATGAAATAAAACCATGACAGTTAATCTGTCGAGTTATTTCTTACCTTTATTGGCCACGAGACGTACGTTCCAGCTCCACATGTCTAACATTCCGCTTCAAATTCATTTCTCCCTTTCATGAAAGCCGTATATTTGCGGGAAAGGACATCAGAAAATGTACACTTTCGTTCAGGTATAGGCAAATATTTTACGTAACTCACTCGGTTAAAAATTACACTCACAAATCACACGTGCACTACAGGAAGCTAAGCCAATACAAAGCGAAGTTACGAAACGAAAATTTTAAGTAATCGATATTTGCATTCGCTTATAGGTCGCTTACGTGCGTGTTTATCACGAAGGCTGGGCCAATACTTCAAGTACACTACTGGCCATTAAAATTGCTACACCACGAAGATGACGTGCAACAGACGCGAAATTTAACCGACAGGAAGAAGATGCTGTGATATGCACATGATTAGCTTTTCAGAGCATTCACACAAGGTTGGCTCCGGTGGCGACACCTACAACGTGCTGACATGAGGAAAGTTTCCAACCGATTTCTCATACACAGCAGCAGTTGACTGGCGTCGCCTGGTGAAACGTTGTTGTGATGCCTCGTGTAAGGAGGAGAAATGTGTACCATCACGTTTCCGACTTCGATAAGGGTCGGATTGCAACCTATCGCGATTGCGATTTATCATATCGCGACATTGCTGCTCGTGTTGGTCGAGATCCAATGACTGTTAGCAGAATATGAAATCGGTGTGTTCAGAAGGGTAATACGGAACGCCGTGCTGGATCAGACAAACAGAAGCTAAACGATGTCAAAGTTAGCGTAAGAAGGGCTATGCGTGAAGCGTTCAGTGAATTCGAAAGTAAAATTCTATGTACCGACTTGACAGAAAATCCGAGGAAGTTCTGGTCTTACGTTAAATCAGTAAGTGGCTCGAAACAGCATATCCAGACACTCCGGGATGATGATGGCATTGAAACAGAGGATGACACGCGTAAAGCTGAAATACTAAACACCTTTTTCCAAAGCTGTTTCACAGAGGAAGACCGCACTGCAGTTCCCTCTCTAAATCCTCGCACAAACGAAAAAATGGCTGACATCGAAATAAGTGTCCAAGGAATAGAAAAGCAACTGGAATCACTCAACAGAGGAAAGTCCACTGGACCTGACGGGATACCAATTCGATTCTACACAGAGTACGCGAAAGAACTTGCCCCCCTTCTAACAGCCGTGTACCGCAAGTCTCTAGAGGAACGGAAGGTTCCAAATGATTGGAAAAGAGCACAGGTAGTCCCAGTCTTCAAGAACGGTCGTCGAGCAGATGCGCAAAGCTATAGACCTATATCTTTGACGTCGATCTGTTGTAGAATTATAGAACATGTTTTTTGCTCGAGCATCATGTCGTTTTTGGAAACCCAGAATCTACTCTGTAGGAATCAACATGGATTCCGGAAACAGCGATCGTGTGAGACCCAACTCGCTTTATTTGTTCATGAGACCCAGAAAATATTAGATACAGGCTCCCAGGTAGATGCTATTTTTCTTGATTTCCGGAAGGCGTTCGATACAGTTTCGCACTGTCGCCTGATTAACAAAGTAAGAGCCTAGGGAATATCAGACCAGCTGTGTGGCTGGATTGAAGAGTTTTTAGCAAACAGAACACAGCATGTTGTTATCAATGGAGAGACGTCTACAGACGTTAAAGTAACCTCTGGCGTGCCACAGGGGAGTGTTTGGGACCATTGCATTTCACAATATATATAAATGACCTAGTAGGTGGTGTCGGAAGTCCCATGCGGCTTTTCGCAGATGATGCTGTAGTATACAGAGAAGTTGCAGCATTAGAAAATTGTAGCGAAATGCAGGAAGATCTGCAGCGGATAGGCACTTGGTGCAGGGAGTGGCAACTGACCCCTAACAATGACAAATGTAATGTATTGCGAATACATAGAAAGAAGGATCCTTCATTGTATGATTATATGATAGCGGAACAAACACTGGTAGCAGTTACTTCTGTAAAATATCTGGGAGTATGCGTGCGGAACGATTTGAAGTGGAATGATCATATAAAATTGATTGTTGGTAAGGCGGGTACCAGGTTGAGATTCATTGGGAGAGTCCTTAGAGAATGTAGTCCATCAACAAAGGAGGTGGCTTACAAAACACTCGTTCGACCTATACTTGAGTATTGCTCATCAGTGTGGGATCCGTACGAGGTCGGGTTGACGGAGGAGATAGAGAAGATCCAAAGAAGAGCGGCGCGTTTCGTCACCGGGTTATTTGGTAACCGTGATAGCGTTACGGAGATGTTTAGCAAACTCAAGTGGCAGACTCTGCAAGAGAGGCGCTCTGCATCGCGGTGTAGCTTGCTGTCCAGGTTTCGAGAGGGTGCGTTTCTGGATGAGGTATCGAATATATTGCTTCCGCCTACTTATACCTCCCGAGGAGATCACGAATGTAAAATTAGAGAGATTAGAGCGCGCACGGAGGCTTTCAGACAGTCGTTCTTCACGCGAACCATACGCGACTGGAACAGGAAAGGGAGGTAATGACAGTGGCACGTAAAGTGCCCTCCGCCACACACCGTTGGGTGGCTTGCGGAGTATAAATGTAGATGTAGATGTACGGCCTCATATCACTAGCAGTCGAGATGACAGGCATCTTATCCGCATTACTGTAGCGGGTGGTCAGCCACGTCCCGATCCCTGAGTCAACAGATGGGGACGTTTGCAAGACAACAACCATCTGCACGAACAGTTCGACGACGTTTGCAGCAGCATGACCTATCAGCTCGGAGACCATGGCTGCGGTTACCCTTGTCGCTGCATCACAGACAGGAGCGCCTGCGATGGTGTACTCAACGACGAACCTGGGTGCACGAATGGCAAAACGTCATTTTCTCGGATGAATCCAGGTATAGCATCATGATGGTCGCATCCGTGTTTAGGGACGTCGCGGTGAACGCACACTGGAAACGTGTATTCGTCATCGCCATACTGGCGTATCACCCGGTCTGATGGTATGGGGTGCCATTGGTTACACGTCTCGGTCACCTCTTGTTCGCATTGACGGCACTTTGAACAGTAGACGTTACATTTCAGATGTGTTACGACCCGTGGCTCTACCGTTGATTCGATCCCTACGAAACCCTACATTTCAGCAGGATAACGCACGACTGCATGTTGCAGGTCCTGTACGGGCCTTTCTGGATACAGAAGATGTTCGACTGCTGCCCTGGCCAGCACATTCTCCAGATCTCTCACCAATGAAAACGTCTGGCCAATGGTGTCGAGCAACTGGCTCGTCACAATACGCCAGTAAATACTATTGATGAACTGTGGTTTCGTGTTGAAGCTGCATGGGCAGCTGTACCTGTACACGCCATCCAAGCTCTGTTTGGCTCAATGCCCAGGCGTATCAAGGCCGTTATTACGGCCAGAGGTGGTTGTTCTGGGTACTGATTTTTCAGAATCTATGTACCCAAATTGCGCGAAAGTGTAATCACATGTCAGTTCCAGTATAATATATCTGTCCAATGAATACCCGTTTATCATATGCATTTCTTCGTGGTGTAGCAATTTTAATGGCCAGTAGTGTATTTAAGAAAAGAGGAATAGGACGGGACGAATTGTAAATTTAACTGTATTAAGCTCAACTTTGCGAAAAAGCCGGACACTGTAAAAATCCGCCAGGACCCGGACAAAGAGCTAAAAGGGAGGACATGTCCGGATTAATCCGGACGTCTGGTCGCCCTAGTATTGCGTAACGTTCTTTTCGACAGTTCTTTTTCAAAAGCATTTTGAAGTAATGGAAGTATCACAGTCGATATACAAGGTCCTTTTCTTTCATTCAAACATCTGTGCTCTAATCATTTTGTGGTCGAAGCTCTTTTTTTGTCCGCGTTTGCTTCCTAATATATAATGGGGAAATGTGGTTCTGTTTTCAGCAAACACAGTTTTTCTTGTTTTGGTATCCATTCATGTTTCGGAGAAGTTTCTCTATCTTCAGGATGTGAAGGATTTATGGATTATGATATTTACCTGTTTTTTGAGATAGTAGTATTTACATTAGCTGCTATACGTATTGACAGAAATACCACCACGAAAAATAAACATATACCTTATTATTACATACTGGTGTTCTCAAGTCTGTCTGACATTTGCAGCACTACATTTATTGCTTTCTAGTATGTCACCTGCAATTAATAAGCATTTAATATTGTTTTGTTACGTAATTTCTCACCGCTATGATACTACCGTTTTTTCCTTTTTCTATAGTTCGATTGTCGGTACATTATGTTGTTTTGTAAACAAAGATTCGCTATTTTACTTTTTGACTAGCATTTATTATGTTGGAGTACTATTTTTCGAACAGTATGTTGAAATGTATGCTGATTGCGATTAAGCATTAAGAAATGTTGATTGTAAGTGCACCCATTTACATACAAACCCCCCGTATTTAATGTGTTGGTAACACTGAGAAAAGTAGGTCTTCTTGTACTGGAATCACGCATTGCTCAAAGTGTTTTTTTTTTATGAAGTTAATATCACCTCAAATACAACAAGGATCCATTGGAGAACCAACAACCACAAGATACGTTCATCTATAGTAGTTGTGAATTTTAGAGTCTGGTGATGGGCCTTCCTATTTTATGCATTAAACTCCGAAGCATAGGTGGATCTCAAACTGCAACTACATAACAGCGAGAAAGGATGCTGCCCATCATTTCTAGGCTTTCCATCAGCCAACATGCTTGAAGTACTCGAAGTATTGGCTTGTGGTGACTGGCTTTCAATCGACTGTTGGTAGACTACTTTTTAATCTTTGACTGGTGCTCCGTTGACTGAGACAGTCGTGAGTCAGTGGGTTTGTTGCGTCATTTAACAGAATTACTTGTAAAATAACTGAGTCGGGTGTATTACAGCGACTATCTCTGTTATGTTACTGCTGTAAAATTTGCACCTATCTGGTTCCAACAGTGGAGAAGATGGCCAATGAAAGGCTGATGTCAATTGTTGAGCAAACTCTCCGCAACGTTTTTGAAGCGACTGCGCTGTGTGTAACTCATGTACTTCATAATGCCTTGATCTGAATTTCCTGGAGAAGACCAATGTGACTGATATGTCACCCCATAGAGCTGCGGTATCTTCCGGCAACAGTCGTATAACAACACAACAGTCCGTACGGTTTTTTTTTTAAATTATCTGTAAATGAAAATACTGAATGTTTTTTTTTTTCAAGAACTTTCTCCTCGTGTAAAGCGTGCTTTAGAGACTGTATTCAACTGCTCAGCAATACTGTCTGTTGGTTGGCCCAGTGTTGCGCATGTGAACACTGCAGTGAATCAAAGATTTAAACTTAGTGAAATACAGAATTTGAAATAATGAAAACTAATCTAATTAAACCCCAAAAGCAACTAATTGTGTAATCAGTGAAAACTATTTAACTGATTCAATGCTGAAGTACATTATGAAAGTTTCGTGACATGGAGTGCAATTTATGACTAGAAATGTCCAAAAAAATGAGAAACAAATACTACTCTATTCAGAAGAAAAATAAATGTTTGAGATTACCTATGTTGCTCACTCGTAAATTAATCTGGTTGCTTAGCACAACACCTGATAATTCTAACTATGAACTGTTTCTTCATATGAATGCAAAGTGAAAGCTGTCTTGAAATAAAAATAAATTGCCTCATACTCCGCATGTTGATTTGTGTCTCGTTTCAGGAGATGAAATAGCTAATGAAAAAATAAACTATGCACTACCAAATTTGACATTCGCTTGTCAGAAACAACCTGTGGCTTCGTGTGGCGTAGGGTGCAATGCAGACACGACAAAATATTCAAAACTTTCATAAGAATAATGGAGGAGAGTTTTCCTTTAAAGAAAATCGTTCTTGAAAAATTAAACTCTCATTATAGTCAAAAAGATTGTACAATAATAGAAAAATCTTTAACAATAACAAAATTCCCTCATTACTAAAAAATTACAAGCATTTAAGCTATTTGCGGTTCTTCTGACTTAATGGAAACAAAGAGATCAAAGAGATCAAATCAACATTAATCATGAATATTACTAGTAATCCAAGGTACAAAGATTTCCTACAGTTAATATTTCTAACACACAAATATTTCATTTGATGGTCTTAAGACAGCAACCAGCCACAAATTTGGTTTCAGTCTCAAGACCATCTACACCTGTCTTCAAATAACAGCCACGGTCTCCAACCGTGTCATCATACGACATATTTCATTCTTTCGCATGCATTTGCTGCCTCGAAATATTCTTTCAAAAATCTTCTCCATCCATAGAATCAATAATATATATTGCCAACAAGTTTTCATCTGCATAGTAAAGTATTTCAGATAATTTCTGCCGAATTCACAAATGTCAAATCTCTTTCTCCGTAAATTCAAGTGCTCGCTACTATGTTTCAAACAGTCCCAGCACTGCACAAATGACTGGCGACTAAGCGCACCACAGATTACATTAAGGACAGAGTCAGGGATCTTATTCACAACTCGTGCAGCGCGCTCATTCATCTTTGTCCCTGTACAGTAAAAGTGAATTATTTACAGTGGGAGAAAATACATGAAAATCTTACAAAACTAATGTGACCAATAACCGTTAGACAGAATCAATCGAAGTGTATGTGCTGGCATTGCGTTTTGCAAGAGCGAGATGCGTAGAATAATTACAACTGTGTGTAAGCCACAGAAGAATGCTCGAAATGACGCTAGTTGTCGCGAATTTCAGGCGACAATAGGCAAACCTCACACTTGAAAGTGAAATCAAATGGGATGAATTAAAACGAGCTAAGAGATCAGAGCTTACGGGATTGTAAAAAATAAAACGTTTTTATCTAAGACTATAAAACCTCTGTATAAGATTATCAAATATGCTACAGTCACATAGTGACTGTACAGGAATGACGTTTGTAATGCCAGACGGGATAGAAGCAGACAGACGTCTCCTACTGATTACATACGCCGCAAAAAGGAATTTCATTCCAGGTAACGGCCGGCCGAGGTGGCCGTGCGGTTCTAGGCACTTCAGTGCGGAACCGCGTGACTGCTACGATCGTAGGTTCGAATCCTACCTCGGGCATGGATGTGTGTGATGTCCTTAGGTTAGTTAGGTTTAAGTAGTTGTAAGTTCTAGGGGACTGATGACAATTGTTGAGTCCCATAGTGCTCAGAGCCATTTGAACCATTCCAGGTAGCGAGTATGACATGCCAGATACATATTTTACGTACGGAAAAATACTGAGGTACGCTAACAGTGAAGAAAGCTCCAATTACACACGAAGTGTCAGCTGGGGACAAAATGCTTCGTAAGTTGAAAGCCATGATCATAGTTCTACAAAACGTCAGAATGAAACACTTTATGGTGATGTGCGGCGTATACCCTCCTGTCAATACATTTTTTACATTCTTCAGTATTTCCAAGTCGTCTTCGAACCTTACGAATTTATAGGGCGAGCATAAACTCCAACTGTTTTTCAACGGGCCATTAAATTAAACAAACAATATTCTAACGACTAATTTCCTGTGAAGTATCGGATTATAACATACCTGAATAATATACTGATTTTTAGCAATGGCGTTGCATGCAAAAATAATATGGAAATGAACACTATAGCTGGCCGGAGTGGCCGAGCGGTTCTAGGCATTACAGTCTGGAACCGCGCGACCGCTACGGTCGCAGGTTCGAATCGTGCCTCCGGCATGGATGTGTGTGATGTCCTTAGGTTAGTTAGGTTTAAGTTGTTCTAAGTTCTACGGGACTGATGACCTCAGAAGTTAAGTCCCATAGTGCTCAGAGCCATATGAACCATTTGAACACTATAGAAATGCTAGAAGAGTGGATGAGCGCTGATTTAATTGAAGTAAAGAAAAATGAAAGGAGTGAGTGGGTTTGGTAGTTATAACAGCTATCTTCATTACCTGTCTTACTCCTTTCTGTGTGGGTGAACAGCTATGGGGACCATCTTGCATGGAGTAGCAGATGTCTTGTGTACTTCGAGTGAAGCAAGATAGGGAAGTACAAGTGGCGAGGTGGATTCTATACACCAAACCAAAAAGGGCCATTTGACAGTGATTTGCCTCGACTATTAAGAAACGTATTATGAGGGTTCGTAATGTTCTTGTCTTCTCGTGTAGTCGCGAGAAAAGCCTCTCCACTCCACTCGTCCACATGCTGAAAGCTAGGTGCAGCTAACGCCATTTCTTTGCGTCACGTTTTGTCCCTACTCTCGGTGAAGGATACATCTGTCGGCGATACAGATTAATTACCTATACCTCTCAACTAGAGAAATTTGCTTTCATAAGGGTCATCAGCTCCGACATGACTTCACGGAACAAGGCTAACCAGTAACAACTTTTTCGCCATTGATCCGAGGGCATCTAACAGCATTCAATAGAAAACCCAGACCACTCCACTGAAGAGGGAAACATACACCTTTAACAGCCTCTACTTAATCTTCAACTTCTTTTTGCAACGTCCTCGAATTTAAAAAAAATAAAATGTCGCAGGATACATGTTAAACATTATGAGGGTTAGTCACTCAATATTGCTTATTTTACACTTCAACAACTTTACAAAGTTAATTTCTTCAACGGACACCAGCTTCACATAGTTCATAATTTTCCAGCGTAACGCATGGCTGCCAATGGAAATTTTTCTCACGTTAATGCTATAGCACAATAAAGTATTTCCCAAGCCCCGTTCTTCCCTGCAACAGGAGAAACGTAACTCCAGTTGCTTCCCAACTCTCCACATTTCATACTGAACTTTCCCCGTTTTTGCCTTAAGATATGGGAAACTGCGGGAAAGGAAAACCTCTGTCCCACATCCTGCAAGAAGTCGTAACTCGCCTTCTGTTGTCTACGATCTATTCCTTGAACTGATGGAGCTCCGGAAGTTCCAGAAGCTTGTTTGATATATAGCGTCACATGTGACCACTATTTCATATACTGGCCTTTTGTCTTAGAAAAGGACATTTCAGTTGGCGCCGCCATATCTTCCACCCATTACGTAATGACGTCATGGGAAATTCTGACACACAAGGTAGTCCCAGCGAGCGAGATGGTGCAGTGGTCAGCACACCGGACTCACAGTCGAGAGTACGACGGTTCAAACCAGTGTCCGGCCAGCGCGAATTAGGTTATCTGTGATTTCCTTAAATCTCTCCAGGCAAATACTGAGATAGTGCCTTTAAAAGGACACAGCCGATGTCTTTCAATCCAAGCTTGTGTTCCATCTCTAATGACCTCGATGTTGATTGGTTGCTAAACCCTAATCTCCTTCATGTTTAAGGTAGTCCAGAGGACTTTTATGTTACTAAATATTCAGCGAGCTCTTGGAAACTCTTTGGAGCAAACTTCATTCGATGTAAGGAAGATAAATCATGGGTAACGGTGGATAGCACTCTTTCCGTCCATGACCAGCCACAGTTCCACTGACATGCTACGACAGTATGAAAGAATAAACACTCTCGTTTGCAAAACTGGATTTTATACTTTGACGCGTTTTGCTTTATACAAGATATTTTCAGATTGGACTACGAGAAAAAATACTATCTGTCATATAAATGGCATGACCCCCATTGAATGGGTGAATATTTCTGCAAAGACAATACCTACAATACTATTAAGAAGGCAAAATATCAACGAACAGTTTTCATATACTGGCCTTTTGTCTTAGAAAGGGGCATTCAGTTTGCGCCGTCATATCTTCCACCCATTACATAAGGACGTCATGGGAAATCCTGACACACAAAGTAGTCCTAGCGAGCGGATGGAAACTAAAACAATCACTTGTTTTCGTGCAATTCATTCTCTTCCCACGGAGTTTTAGGTACCGGGTCACTGACATCCCTAAATAGGGGAACGCTTTCGCTCGCGGTGCTATTAGAAGTAGGGCAGTTTCACACTGTCTTATATGGGTCTGAAAAGCCGAAACACATTAACTATAATTAAAGGAGTAATTATCTATCAAAACCCATTAACTATAATTAAAGGAGTAATTATCTATCAACTGGAGGAAATTTTGTAATGTTAATTTCTTCTCCTCGACATGTCGCGAAAGAGCTTCCGCTGCCGTCGTCAGTGTGGTCCATGCGCTGCCGCATGCACCCTATTTTAAAGGGCGACGCAAGTAGACCTACACTACGTTCGGTGATAGGACCATTAGTCGACGCACTCGAATCAGCTTCCTGCAGTCCTTGACTTACGAAGCAGCACTGAAAATACCGCCACAATCACATTTACCCAGGTGTCAAATTTAAATAGTCATCACTAACATCACTATAGAGATCTGATTATACGCCGACGGACATCTGATCTCATCACTGGACTAAACCATTCACCGGAAACAGTCTCCACTTAGAAAATATTTCCGTACAACTTGTTTGGAATCCCAAAAGGGAGTCTTACTAAACGAAACACGCACGAAATACGGTATATTTTTCAATTAATAAACCTTGACAAGTCATTTTCTTTGATGAGCACCTCGTAGAGTTTCTAGCTCAACAACGTAACACAATTGTGCCGCACAGAAAGGAAGCCGCAAAGTCTGCATTGCCCAGCGCAGCTATACCGGCACACAAAGGTCGCTGTTCAGCTGCTAGTCACGATGCAGCCAATACGGGTAGACTGTCACGCGCCCTCCATTAGTTCTACAGTCTTTCTCATGCACTTTTACAGAAACTATTCGTTGAAAAAATGATTTTTACGTTGCGTATTGCATTATACGTCAGCTTCAAGGTAAAGTGGCCATCATTCGCTAATGGTCATACTTATTGTGATATTCGCTTTTAAGTAAGAAACTGAGCCAAATTTGAAACGTTTGTAATGAAAAAGTATGGGTCACTATGATTTTGTTTTCGGTGCATAGTTGAAATGAAATGTGTGTGAAATCTTATGGGACTTAACTGCTAAGGTCATCAGTCCCTAAGCTTACACACTACTTAACCTATATTATCCTAAGGACAAACACACACACCCATGCCCGAGGGAGGACTCGAACCTCCGCCGGGACCAGCCGCACAGTCCATGACTGCAGCGCCTGAGACCGCTCGGCTAATCCCGCACGGCTCGGTGCATAGTCTATCACATATTGCTGCGTATGAAATTTAGCTAACATACCGAATTTTAGACCTGGAAGGAGGTCTCTGTCTATAACCTCGAGAAAATTGACTTTATGTAGCATGTTCACTTGCGATCGCACGTGCCCAAGAATGAAGTATAACATACGTTATTTGTCCTAAACCGATCGAGATATCGAAACGAGACTTTGGGAAATGATAGCACACAAGAGGAGAATATTTTGCCTTGTGGTTAATAAACAGAACATTCTCATCTACGTCGATATAGCCGAAGCTATAGTTTTTATTTAACTTTTTTCACTCCAGTACTGTAATTTTTAAAAAGTCATTGATAGCTAGTGAAAAGAGAATTCGCTAGTATGAAAATAAATTTGAAATTTCTTCTCTTATATTGCTGCAAACCGACACAAATAAGTTTTCCGAAAGATATTGACCGCTCTGGTCGCCTATTGCTTGTTTAATAAGACACTCTGTCTCAAGATCCTGTAGCAATAGCTACTGCAAAGTAAGTTTGTGCGGTTTATACTGTGTTTTGGCAAAAGAAGCAAAATTAAACCGGTAAGTAAGAGAAATGTAGCTGTTATCCGTAACTGACGATGCATCTTCAAACGAGAAATGCTTAAAAATTCAGACAAAAATAAATTTATCTAGATTCCACGTTAAAATTTGATTCTTTTGCCTAAACACAAAGGAAATTGAAAACTGAGATGATCACCAAAACAAATGTCTTGAATCTACTGCTTTCGCAGCAGAATCAACCATATGTCCAGATTGAAATATTTTCTCTGCAGTAGAGTGTTGGCTGATACGAAACTTCCAGGCAAATCAAAACTGTGTGCTGGATCGAGACTCGAACTCAGGACCAAGCGGGTGGCTCAGCTGGTAGAGCACTTGACCACGAAAGGCCGAGGTCACGAGTTCGAGTCTCGGTCTGGAACATACCGGGTGATCAAAAAGTCAGTATAAATTTGAAAACTGAATAAATCACGGAATAATGTAGAGAGGTACAAACTGACCCACATGCTTGGAATGACATGGGGTTTTATTAGAACAAAAAAAATACGGAAGTTCAAAAAATGTACGACAGACGGCGCTTCATCTGATCAGAATAGCAATAATTATCATAACAATGAAAGACAAAGCAAAGATGATGTTCTTTACAGGAAATGCTCAATATGTCCACCATCATTCCTCAACAATAGCTGTAGTCGAGGAATAATGTTGTGAACAGCACTGTAAAACATGTCCGGAGTTATGGTGAGGCATTGGCGTCGGATGTTGTCTTTCAGCATCCCTAGAGACGTCGGTCGATCACGATACACTTGCGTCTTCAGGTAACCCCAAAGCCAATAATCGCACGGACCGAGGTCTGGGGACCTGGGAGGCCAAGCATGACGAAAGTGGCGGCTGAGCACACGATCATCACCAAACGACGCGTGAAAGATTTCTTGCACGCGTCTAGCAATATGGGGTGGTTCTAACAAAACCCCATGTCATTCATTCAAAGCATGTGTGTCAATTTTTACCTCTCTATCTACATTATTCCGTGGTTTATTAAGTTTTCAAATTTATTCTGACTTTTTGATCACCCTGTAGTTTTAACCTACCAGGACGCTTCCCACGATCGGATTATTGTACGAATGACAGGTGCGTGAATATGAACTTCGGTACAGTCTTGTTATTGCAGTTTTAAGGAAACAATTTGGTAAAAAATATTTTACCCTCACTGTGTAGCTTGATAATAAACCATGCCTATAATCATCAATTTCTTATATTTTTGTTTTAGTCTGACAAAAGAAGCATCTAGATAAGTTACTGAAGACACATCTGAAGAAGAAAAGTTTAGCAGATCAGATGAAAATAAATCGACAATTCTCATGAAATTCCAGGGGAATTCTGCAACACAATGTAGCTGTAACAATGAACGGCAGGGACTGAAACTTACCAAAGGATTTCATTTCTGCACTTCAAGCCTACTCTGCAGCAAAAATACAGCATTGTTCTACTGAAAAAAGAAAACAGATTTGCTGTTGGTTTATCTTTGGATAACAAGGTTAAAAAAACATGATAGTCATAACCTTATGAATTACCTGACACTACTCATTAAGGTTCAATTAGGTTACGCAGGGTGAAATTGATTGAACTACGTGAAATAAAATCGTCATAACTTCTGAACGGCTTGCGTTAGGACATTCAAATTGCAAGGTTGGCCGCGGGGCATGATGGAAAGTAGTATGCGCTGTATGGACAAAGCCCACTTTTATATGGACGAGTTAGTACGTGAAGGTTTTGGAAGACAATTTCATCCCCATTATCCAAAGTGACCCTGATTTCGACAAAATGTGGTTCATGCAAGACGGAGCTCAACCCCATCGAAGCAGGAGAGTGTTTGATGTCCTGGAGGAACACTTTGGGGACCGCATTCTAGCTCTGAGGTACCCAAAGGCACTAGCATGCGTCTCATATTCTCCAAATATGAACACATGCGGCTCCTTTTTGTGGGGCTATATCAAAAACAAGGTGTACAGCAATAACCCCAAAAGCATTGCTGAGCTGAAAACAGCCATTCGGGAGGTCATCCACAGCATCGATGTTCCGAGCTTCGGCGGGTCATGCAGAATTTCGCTATTCGTCTGCGCCACATCACCCTCAATGATGGCAAGCAAATCGAACATGTCATAACCTAAATCCCAATATCTGTAGTGACGTTTACATGTTGAATAAAGTGTGTCACGCCATAGTTTGTAAATAATTTACGTTTTTTTATATATAGCTTAATAATTGTTACCCTAACACGTTAAAAGAGAATTGTGGCGAAGAAGTTCATCACTTCACTCTGAATGGCGACAGGAAAAAATATGGTGCGCTATTTGCTGCAAATTATGTTCATATTTCTCAGATGAAGATTGGGGAGAAAATCTTTTGGCAAGTTTCCATTCCAGTCGTTCACTATCAAAAATACAGTGGCGTACAAGATCCCGCCAGAACTGCAACAAAACTGGCAATTTATTTTCATCTGAATTTTTCACCAATTCTCATTTCTTGAACCACAGCCAGTTAAAGATAACGGCTACATTTCTCTTACTTAAGGGTTTAATTTTGCTTCTTTCGCCAATACACAATATAAATTACACAAACTCACTTATCAATGGTTGTTGCGACAGAATCTTGAAACAGAGTGTCTTATTAAACAAGCAGCAGACGGCCAGAGAGGTCATTATCTCATGGAAAGCCTCAATGTGGCGGTTTGCAGTAACAAAGACAAGAAAGTTCACATTTACAACTATTACGTTGACTGGTCTCCCCAGCGTGTATGTTGGCAAAAATTCAGCCAGTCCTCCGTACCCTTGAACAAGCTATAAGACAACAGAGAAATTGTGTTTATGATTGAAATATGATGAATGAGTTAACAGATTTTCGTGCTGTAACATGTTTCTTGTCAAAAACTCCTACACAACTGAAAACTGTTTCCTCTAAAAATTGGAAGCGTTGTGTTGTCGCATACCACAGGTAGGTAAATGTGTTCCAGACACTTCCATATCGCTGCACACAAGTCATAAGCGATCTTCGACACTGTTCTTCGGCACATGCGGTAGCTTACAGTAATAATTGTAACCACACTACCATCCTTAAAGTGCATGAAATGCGTAACAAGACAATTCTAGTTATGCGTAATAAGAGCGGATAGCTGGTTCTTTATTTTAGCTTCATTATTTTTTAACACCAATTCATTCATCCTTTCTGGCATTCAACAATAACAGGGCAAAACTGTGAAACGGCGCAAATTACTCACATTGCGAGTGCCTCTTCTTTTCTTAACAAGCAGACTATTTCAAAGTAGACGTAAAACAAATCGTAGGGCTATAGATAGACTAATGCTGAACGAAACACGTTTGACTGTCAAGGGGGCAATGCTTGAAACTTCACGGTCTTCCGTAGCAGAATATTATTGAAAGATGTCTCACAAAACCCAAAGAAATTATTATTATATGTAAAAGCTGTTAGTGGTGCCAATTTTGAGGTCCCGACACTCATCGACGAGGCAGGAACTGAAATTGAAAGTAGCGAAGCAAAAGCAGGAGCAGAAATACTGAACTCTGTTTTCAAACGTTTCTTTACAAAAGAAAATCCAGGAGTATTGCCCCACTTTAATTCTCAAATCACTGTAAGAATGAGTGATATAGTAGATATTTGTGCCACTGGTGCTGAGAAACAGATGAAATCGATGAAATTGAACAAAATTCCTAGGCCCGATGAAATCCATCTTAGATCCTATACCTAATTTTCTGCTGAATTCGGTCGTTTTTTACACATAATCTATCGTAGATCGCTCGGATAAAAATCCGTCCCTTGTAGTTGGACGAAAGCACAGGTCACACCTATCTTTAAGAATAGCAGAAGTGGGTCACAAAACAGCCGGTCAATATTATTACCGTCCTTTTCTTGTAGAAACTTAGAACGTATTCTCATTTCAGATGTAACGGCATGACGTCCTCAGTGCCAACTAGAATCGATTGCGAAAACACCGAGTATGCGAAACCCAACTCACTCTTTTCTCGCGTGGCGTCGTTAAAAGTCGTGCAAAGCATGCAGCTCAATACCACATCTATGCTTATAATAGAAAGTACGATCGCATAGGCCAATGGTCGCTAAACTGCTTCCAGCGGGCCGTATGCGGCCAGAATCAAGTACTCTTGCGGCCCTATTCTCGCCCATGTTCTATAACACTGTACATCCAACATCAGCTAACGGAATTTTCAGATGTGCTCACAATATTAAGAGCATCTTAAGACTGTAGTGTTCTCAATTAGTAACAAATAAAAAATACTTACAGGGACAGCAATATTTTAAGATGCGCTTCATTTTAATCTGCGTTGGTGAACTGGGACATTAGCTAAGTAAAGTTGACCGCTTACCTTAGGGATAGAGTAGTAAGTAACGCGGCAACTACGGCATTAGAAGATGTGACGGGGTGGGGGATGTTTTATTGTTCATCTACCTTTGCTGACAACTCATGGTCGTGTGTGCCTCGTACCGATCAAGTGGTATGGGTATATATTTCAAACGGAAGTAACGTGGAATTGTGAATGCGCATTGTAGAGATGACCATCTTCAAATGCAGTGAATGCACAATGTAGAGAGGGCCGTTTTCAAATGCAGTGCATATTTGTAACAAGGAAACTGAAATTAAATTAAAGCTCTTGTACTACAACATAATGAGTAGAAGAAAAACTACATTCGAAACATTCAGTAAATGTCTGTGATAGTGACGAATGTTGCATAATGTATTTAAATACAAGCACAGTTACTGTTATTAATCAATTAATCATCTGTTCACGCAACACAACAACACTTCATCAGGCAGTAACAATATCACAGCTTCGGTGTCTCTGAGGATTGCAGCATTCTGAAATGGAAACCAGTCGATACGAAATGTTCCGAGTGGTCAGACTTCTAACGATCAGTACTCAGCAGCCGGCAGTCAACTTACTTCGCCCTTACTTTAGCTGGTCTATGGGGAGCTCATAACATACTAATTTGTTTAGATTGCCAGTCAATAATATGATCGATATATATGCGGCCCGAGATCCCGCCCCACAATTTCAGTGTTGGCTCTTCAAGAAAAAAAGTTTGGTGACCACTGAATAGCCTATCATGCGAAATTTGTGACTGGATTGAGGATCTATTGTTAGGGAGGCAGCAGTATGTTGCCTTGAATGGAAAGTTATCGACACATGCAGAGGTAACTTAAGGTGTACCGCAGGGAAGAGTGCAGAGGCCCTTGCTATTCTTGTTGTGTATTAATGACCTCGCAGATCACGTTAATAGTAACCTAAGAATATATGCAGATTATGCAGATATCTGTAACGAAGTACTGTATGAAAAAGCTGCATGAATATTCAAACCGATCTTGATGTGATATCAGAGTGGTGCAATGATTGGCAACTTGTTTTAACTCTTCAGAAATGCAAAACTGTGCACTTCACAAGACGAAAAGCGAAATATCTTACGACTACAGTAACAATGAGTCACAACTGGATGTGGGAGCGACGTTTAAACCCTGATCCGATCATTCTTTCCATCACAGTTGGAATCGGTTAATTCGTACAAATACGTGGGTGTAGCAATCGGAGACTTGAAATGAAAAAGGCTCTAAGTGCCAAAACCATGAATTTGAGGTAAATAAGTTTTAAACATATTATGTATTAAAGGTCATAATTGCACTATTAATGTGTTTTATCCGAATGTTAAGTATATTATGTATCTAGTTTCCAAAGGAAATCACAAACATTGAAATGTAACAGTTTGAAGAATTTACTGAAAGTGGAAATTTAATGAAAAGCTCGAAGTGTCAGTACACGGCAAAAAGATAGCAGAAGGGCATCATGCTTTTGTAAAACTGTATGTGTTAACTGTTTGTCAGTTAGAGCATCTTTTCAATTAAGCCTTTCTCCTTTACTTCACAAATGTGGCTTGCAATATCTAGGGCAAGTAGCTGCATTTTCTTGACGTCCTCTACTCGTGCATGTTTTCTCAAAATTGTGATACAGTCTCGGTCCTCCTGGTTTCAACTACATGAGGCTTATGTTTGTGCAACCATAACCACTGTACTTCGAATATGTCTACAGTTGCTATGTTTATATTAAAATCTGGTGCTTTCTTGAAAGCTAAGAAGTCAGATGCATTCATGTTACTGGCGATAAATGGCTGTATTTGTTTTGATTGCTGTACCATGTCCTTTACCTCTTCTGTAAAAATACAGTTGGCAACTCAACAATAGACAGTCTGCCCAGTTACGGTGTAGGTTACCGATCAGTGATGAGACTTACCTCCTGTGCTGGACGAGAGTTTGCAGGAACACATTTGTTACTTTAACTTACACATTCATTTCCTCAGTGTTTCAGCTTTCTTCTCATTGCTGCCACAGTACCTTCCCGATCGTCTTTTCTTTCCACTGAAACTGTTATAAATACCTGTTGCCTCGCTGTTTTATCTAACACTGAGGAGTAAGCTCGCGGAACATAGAACCTTTCGTATGTTTACAGCAGTGGCTGTTAAACCGCATACCAGCTGTTAATTGCATTTGATACTACATATTCAGTCGTGGCAGTTTGAGCCTCTTATACGTTATTGCGTTTATCATGTAGATCTTATGTCACAAAAAACCTCGAAATTATTTATTATGGAACTATTTCAAGTCTTCAATTTACAGTGATACGAAGTGGAACGATCACATTTGCTCAGTAGTAGCAGGTGGCAAAGTTCGGTTGACTGGTATAACACTAGGGAAATGCAATCAGTCTACAAAGAATATTGCTTACAAATCACTTGTTCGACCCATCCTGAAATATTGCTCAAGTATATTTGACCCGCATCGGACATGACTGACAGGGGATACTGAACATATACAGAGAAGAGCAGCACGAACTGTCGCAAGTTTGTTCAGTTCATGAGAGAGAGTCACTGAGATGCTGAAGAAACTGAACTGGCAGATACTTCGGGATAGATGCAGGCTACCTCGAGAAAAACTGCTTGAAAAGTTTCAAGAACAAGTGGTAAAAAATGAATCCAGGAATGTACTACAACCCCCTACGTATCGCTCCTATGGGGATGGCTAGAACAAGTTTACACTAATTAGGCACACAGGCGTTTAACCCACCCAATACCAATGGGGGAGGGCTCACTTACCCCAAGGAATGTCATATTCAATATTTTCAGATTCAGGACATTACTGACCCATCAGTAACCCGTTAAAAAGTATGTTGTGAGTAAAACTAACAACAATTAACGAAATTTCCATTTTTTTTGTGTGTGGACACGAAGTATCCCCACAATTTCCCTTGATAGTACATGATAATGAAAGTTAGTAGATATTGACAACAGTATGCTAAAAGACATTTTCATGTTCCCGATCCTACTAACACATCAGTACCTCTTCAAAAATTATGTTGTTAATATAAGACAACAAGAATTAACGAATTTTGTTTTTTTTTAATTTTTTTAGGATAGTCATAAGGTTACCCCCCACCCCCCTGAGGCCCACGTTATAGGAAAAGCCTTGGTATTGATACAGTTAAACAATCACTCTCCCCGCTCTCGCTACGTGAATGGAACGAAGAAATGCGACAGTACAACGATCATTACAAATGATTTCGTAGAAAATGTATCACAGAAAATTTACGAAATACTCGGCGAGACGGGGATGTAATTGGTAAGCAGAAGAAGAATTCAGATGTCAATAAGATAACATAAACAGCTATGAAGATAGATATAAATAACTGATGCTTCTCGTGCGACTGTAGGGGAAAAAAGGCTATTTGTGGGTACTTTTGATATCTGTGTATTTTTAAACAAAGATATGCTAGACTCAATAAGTAAAAACGTTTCAGATTAAATGTGAACGCAGCTAGACATTTTATGTACATCAGTCGTCAACATCATCCTCCTTGTTGAAGAAACTGGGGGCCATAACGAGAGGGTAATTCTTTTGCATCATCGGAATCTTTCACTACCTGCTTCTCCGGAGAGAGACCGTCATTCCGTACATATGCAATAAAAGCGAAAAGTATGTTTAAGCTTCCCGAATAATACACAGAATAGACAGATTTGCAGTAGTCGTTGCAGGCAGTGCTGTATTCAGCAACAGCGTTGATATTCTTATCTTTCATACGCTGGCCAATGCCTGGCTCAGTGTAAGTGCTTTGCGCAACAGATATGAAGCACTGGCCTCCTACGCCTTCCGCTTCCGCGTGGAACTTTTCAAGGCCGCGGTGAAATTAGGCAGTATTACACCGTCAAATATCTTTGACTAATGTTTTATAAAACCTAGGGCCATGCTCGTCCTCCCATAAAAGATACAGAAGATATAGTAAAAGCAGTGCAGCGCAAAGGCAAATATTTTATAGAATTTTTTTTTTTTAACGGAAGATCATTGATGGTTATTGTGCAGTGTAACACGGGCCACGCCGGCAGAAGCGGGAACAAAGCCGACGGGGGTGTGGCTTGCGATAGCAGCGAGCCCGCGATTGGCCGGTGCTGCAGGAAGGAGCAGAGCTTCACTCCACCCACCCACTTCCCCGGCGACGACGCAGTATCGTGGTTGGCAGCCATTCGTCAGTAGTGCATGTGGCACCGCCGTGTTACGAGCTGTTTGTGGTGGAGGTCGCAGCAGCTTGCTAACGAAAGGTAAGAACACTTTTCCTGTGATACATTTTCTACATAGTTGTTAGAATAACGACATGCGTACATAATATTAGAAAACGGAGCAAAGTTCGAAACGTCGAAGAGTAAGCTGTTACACAGCAGTTGATGTCAGCTAGCTTTAGCTGATAGTAATGATTTAATTATAATCCACAACAATCGCATGACAGCCACCCGTGATCTAAAAAAGCTTGAGGCAGGAAATGACAATACGCTTTTACATTTATTACTAGTCGGGAGTGGCCACGCTACGGTCGCAGGTTCGAATCCTGCCTCGGGCATGGATGTGTGTGATGTCCTTAGGTTAGTTAGGTTTAAGTAGTTCTATTTTCTAGGGCATTGATGGCCTCAGATGTTAAGTCCCACAGCGCTCAGAGCCATTTGAACCATTTGAGAGTGGCCATTATCGAAGTAGTGAGCTCCGTGGACGAAATTCGTGCTTGTTGGCCAAAGATGTACCGGTGCGGGTCTGACTTTGCTGAACGCAAACACATTTTCGTTTTCATGTGTGTTTCGGCTGCTAAGTACTCGGTTCTTTGTGAATAGTCTGTTGGTTTCTTGGTACCGTCGTCATCTGTCTAACCGAAAACTGCGTAGCTTGTTTATTCCAGACATGTTTCAGTTTTTACTTACAAAGGAATGATCAGTGAACTATAACTAAATTACACCTGTTGATACGACTGACATTATTTTACGTAATGGTAACAAAGACTGATAAAGGGGATACAGCGATGCTTATGTCGGATGAAGTGTATATTAAAAAACAAATTCTTTTCAGACAGTGGCAACATTCAGAGAGACAAAACCCGATTTGGAGTTTTCTGGGCGAATTTAACAAGAAATTACACAGTACTTCATTTCAGTATTCTGAAGTCAGCTTCGAAATTAATGACTCCACGAATTCCTGAGTTGAGCTCCGCAAGGATCGCCCAATAGTAAATCACACTACATGTCCATAATATTAAAGTAGGCGAGTAAGAAAATTAGAAAGCGTGTACGCGCCTCTCAGTAATAATACTGGTTGAAGAACAGTTGTGAATATGGTGAACTACGTCAAGATATTATTCCAGAAAGCGATCGTCTGGTTTCTTACGACGTTGCTAATTCGTATACCGACGTGTTTGCTGAAGACGTTACAGGGACTGTGAAGAACTTTTTCGCTCAAGGGAAAGTCAACGCTGCTGAAGTAATCGCATTCGACAATTTATTGAATCTTGTGTCTTAGTTATTTTAAATTTAATGGACAAATTTTTCCTGATTTATCAATAAGCTTTTGCATATAACAGTAAAAACCGCTCGTCTTATTATTGTTGTACAGTCCTGACATATTAATCACATTGTGAAACATACACTGAAGTTCATAATATGGACTTAATTATCATTTTAGCAAGAGAAATAGAAATGTATCTTACGTGAATACACGTCGCATATTTCTTTTGAACGTTTGATAATAACAGTAACTGAAGTGATCTTTGGTTCGGTGCCGGCCGTTGTGGCCGTGCGCTTCTAGGCGCTTCAGTCCGGAGCCGCGCTGCTGCTACGATCGCAGGTTCGAATCCTGCCTCGGGCATGGATGTGTGTGATGTCCTTAGGTTAGTTAGGTTTAAGTAGTTCTAAGTCTAGGGGACTGATGATCTCAGATGTTAAGTCCCATAGTGCTCAGAGCCATTTGAACCAATTTTTTTTTTTTTTTTTTTTTTTCTTAGGTTTACAGGCGAAAAACTTCAACGAATTTGCCTGGTAATCTTCACTTCTCACCATTGGTTAGAAATTTGGCGTTGTTTCTGCACTGTAAATGTCTTTTTTTTTTTTAATACTATATGCTGTCTTTGAATGTGTGAAGGTGTATAATTTTAATTTAGTTTTACGTCTGTGCGTGTTTTCCTCTAATAAGCGGTTTTCGACAAATTTTGAAATAAGTGAATGAAAAGCATGCACTGGGTTTGGCAATTCTGTTGAAGCACGTGAGCAGCAAGAAGTATTTTAAAGGGCGGTCGTCTCTCGATGATTTTTAGGCGCTGTAGTTTACGTGAGTGAGGTATGGGATGGGCATTGTTGCCGAAATGAACGTTTGAGTGATGGGCATTGTCGTCAGGATGAACCTTTAATTCGATAGCGGACGTGTAATGTTGTCAAATGTCCCAACAGATTAAAACAGGCCTTTTGCAGGCAGTGCTATTCGTTTTGAATGCTCAATGGGTATGCTTATTGCCTGCAACAAGTTCCGTGTTGCTTACAACACAACTTCCCAACAGTCATTACTGTTACGTTTAGTGATTTAGGTGCTTAGCTTAAGACATTCCGCACCTGTAGAAGACTCAAGTTACAGCTTCAGTTACTCGCTTCGTTAAAGCTGTATTAAATCAGAGAGCGTAACGTGAAGACCTGAAAATGACCAATGACCTCCGTGCCAACCAGCATGGATTCCTAAAGCATCGATCATATGAAACCCAACGTGCGCTCTTCTCGCGTGACATACTGAAAACGTTGGATCAAGGCAGTCATATTGATGCAGTATTTCTTGATTTACAAAAAGAATTTGGCTCAGTACCACACCTACGGTTATTGTCAAAAGTACGATCGTTTAGGGTATCAAGTGAAATCTGTGACTGCATTTAGCGCTTTTCAGTAGGGAGGACGCAGCATGTTATCTTGGATGGAGAGTCATTGTCAGATGTAGAAGTAACTTCTGGTGTTCCCCTGCGAAATGTGTTGGGAGCCTTGCTATTCATACTGCATATTAATGAACTAGCGAGCAATTTAAACAGTATCCTCAGACTTTTTGCAGATGACGCAGTTATCAGTAACGAAATACTGTCTGAAAGAAGCTGCATAAGTATTCAGTCAGATCATGATAAGATTTCAGAGTGGCGCAAAGATTGGCAAGTTGATTTGAATGTTCAAAAATGTAAAATTGTTCACTTCACAAAACGAAAAACCATAGTACATTATGACTATGATATCAGTGAGTCACTGTTGCAGTCGGCCAGCTCATACAATGCCTGGGTGTAACATTTTGTAGGGATATGAAAGGGAATAATCATATACGCCCAGTTGTGGCTGAAGCTAGTGGTAGAGTTCTGTTTATTGGCAGAATACTGTGGAACTGCAAACGATCTGCAAAGGAGATTGCTTACAAATCACTCGTGCAGCCGGTTCTACAATATTGCACAAGTGTGTGGGACCCGTACCATATAGGACTAACAGGGATTATTGAACGTGTACAGAGAAGGGCAGCACCAGGTTTGTTTGATCCGTGAGGGAGTGTCAGTGAGGTACTGAAGAAACTAAAGTCACAGACTCGGGTAGATAGACGTAAACTATCCCGAGAAAGTCTACTAACAATGTTTCAAGAACGGGCTTTACATGATGACTCTAGGAATATACTACAACGTATACATATCGCTCACACAGGGATCGTGAGGATAAGATTAGAATAATTACAGCACGCATAGAGGCATTCAATCTTCCCGCTCTCCATACGTGAATGCCATGGGAAGAAACCCTAGTAACTGGTACAGTGGAACGTACCCTCTGCCATGAACTTTGCAGTGATTTGCAGAATATATATGTAGATGTTGGAGTCATTAATGTCCTTAACAAAACTGAGCAATCAAAGCAATTGAATCATGCTCCTACAAACAAAGGTTCTTAAGCAGCCAATGTATTTTCTGGTTGCTCTGTCGCATTATATCGAAATAGTTATTTACAAGAGAACATTAATGTTCATCCACCTTTACTTCAAATGCCACGCAGTCACGTTGACTGATTTACGGCTGTGGCAGTTACCCTTCGCTTTATGACAGTGGCAACCGTTAAAAAGAGTAATGGTACTTAATAATACAGTTTCAGTTGTAACATGTATTGTCGTCCTTTACTAGCATTGTTAGGCGTATGCTATTTTTAAAGGCTTTTGAATTTGGTTAAGCAAAGCAGTTATTTCAAGTGACTGACCCAACTAATCATAGGAGGACGAACACTCTAACATGGATTCCAAATCACAGTGCAACCCGGCATTTTTCACATCGACCAGAACCTAGGATTTATCAATAATCGAACCTGAATCTCTGGATTTATTGGCTGCCTCTTTACCATTGAGCCACCGAATCCTATCTTGTAAAGTATTTTAGACTTTTTCTTATACTGACTAATACAAATCAAGTCCATTTCGGCCATTCCATGACAGGTGGCCTAATTCCGATAAAAGTTGCCGCATGACCTTCACGGATTTTGATGAAATTTTGTGTGAATATTCTCACACGTTCCCAGTTAACATTGATAAAGTTTTACTTGAGCCAGTTTAATACTTGCACAGATATAGTCATTTGTTTGACCCCACAGCGCAGCCATCAACAGTGCACACCAGAGTTTTCGGTAATTTGCAAACACAATATCTCCCGTAATATTGTCTTGAAAGTAACAAAACTAAGCGACCTTGTACAAATTTTTGTCTCTGTTCATCGAATTCATAAAAAAAGTTATCCTGAGCGATTTGCATGTGGATAATTTGAAGTAATGTCGGATGAAAAATTAGACACTCAAAAAAATGTGAATTGTAGCTTTTTATATCTCAGGAATTAATTGCGGGATACACCTGAAACCTCACTCGTAATAGCTTATCAATACAAGGTCTTAGAATATAAAATTTCATTCTCCTACTGCTTTCCGATAGCGTACAACTTAAGGGCGGCAATGACAATTTTCCTAACAAACTCCACTATGGCTACTTTTGTGCACCTTTTACAAAACAAATGTCTGCTTCCAACTCTTTTAAACCGTTTTCATTAGAAAGACCAAGTTTTAAACCACACAAAAAACTGTATTTGGTCTTTCAGTGCGAGATAATAACAGCTCTAAAAAAGAACGACAAGGTGTAGGTGCGTTGAAAATGGACTCACATTCCGCTGGTTCTAAGATTAAATCTGACAGTTTTTACTATGTTCTACAGTTGTTTAATAGTGTCTGTGGAAGATAATATCAGATGTTCTGATGACTAGGAAATGAGCTTGAGTCATAAAAATTGCAAGTAATTAGTCATTTTGGCATTTTTACAGCACTCACCTCTACAAAATTCTTTTTATAAAAAATGAAGTGGGATGAGGAAGCCAATAAAAAGAACAGTTTTCTCTTTTTTGTGGCGCTAATAATCTGAGGTAATCACATAAGAAAAGTGTAATTGTTTGGGTTCTGTCTTACCAAAATTTCTTCCCAAACGATCCCATCAGTGACATCAACTGGCCGGCAGTATAGTTATCCTCATGACAGTCTACTGCTAATTAATGAAACCTGTAAAAAAATTCAAGCAGTTAGAAGTAAACATAAGCTTAGGATCCTAAAAGGAACCTCTTCTAGTTTTAGCTTCTGACACTTCTAGAAACGTATCATCACCTTGGTATCCCGTGTAAAGAAACCCTTATCAGGTTTTGGAATCTGTGGCAAAGAAACTCATCCTTGGCAGCTGTTTAACAGCTATTAGGCTTGGCTCCAATGACAATGAGGATTCTGGTTTTCTCACTTTAAAAGGAACCAGCAGTGGTTAAATCACCATGGGCCATACCAACACATTTATAAAGCTTTTCATGTGCGCACTAATGTTCCACATCAACCCGAAACTATGTTAACCCAAAGAACGCTATACCTTAAACCGGAATTAAACTAACAAATGAATAGCATTACACAATAAAAAGACATACTAATAATTCTCTGTAACACGAATCCATCGCAAAAAAATGTCAGGAAGTCTGCTGTGAAATTCACAAAAAATTACACAATTTGACTGTGGTGTAAAACCTACAGGCTTTTTATACAATGTGTGCTGCAGCTGTTATGCAACAGTTATACTACAACAATCTCCACTGCCTTGCTAATGCACAGTTAAATTGTGAAGGTTATAGCCAGTTTGATTCGGTAGAAACGTGTCACGATGAATCGCAACAAAAGACACCCCTTTTTAAATTTTTTCGTTATACGGACTTTTTCTCACTTCCTAGTTTTCAAAACTTTTGACACTGCCTTCCCCAGAGAGAAGTAAATAATTGTAGAACATAGTAGAAGATGTCAGATTTATTTCGAGTGCCAGCGGAGTATGTGCCCATTTTCAGTGCACCTTCACACTGTCGTCTCTTTTTAGGGCCTTACATGCTCGCATTGCAAAACCAAATATAGTCTTTAGGTGGATTAGAACTTGATCTTTCTAGTGAAAATGTTTTAAAAGAGTTTGCAGACGGCACTTTTATTGTAAAAGTGGGCCAAAAATAGACATTTTTGACGTTTTGTAGAAAAATCATCGACTTTGCCCTTAGTTTGTAAACTATTGGAAAGCAGTAGCAGAATGAGGTTGTAAGATCTTGAATTGGTAGATTATTACGCGCAAGGTTTCAGGTGCATTCCGCAATTACTTCCGGAGATAGAAAAACGTAAACTTAACATTTCTTCCGAGCGTCTATTTTTTTGCCGATTTTGCTTCAAATTATCCATACGCAAATCACCCAAGAAATTTTTCTTTATTATTTCGCTTAAGAGAGAGCAAAACGTTGCACAAGATAACAAAATTTTATTTCTGTCAAGAAAATATTACCAGAGATATTATGTCTCATAGTTGCCGAAAACTCACGGGTGCAATATCGATCGCTGCGCTATGGGATCAAACAAATGACTGTATTTCTGGAAGTATTGAATTAATGATCGCGAAACTTTAACAGTGTTCTTTGGGAGTATATGTGATTGTTCGTACAAAATTTCATCAAAATCCATGGTGATCATGCCGGAACTACTAGACCACTTGTCACGGAATGACCCCATTACGGAGGATGTACGTACAGGGCTGGGTCAGTTTCAAAAAACTAATGAGCTATCAATATTCACCGTACGGGGCTACAACGTCCACCATCAGCAATGACAAATATCTTAACTTCGCCATGTGCAAGTTGTAAATACAGATCAAAACGCGTTCAAGTTTTACAGACACACCAGTAGCAGTCGTGGTGTTCTAATCTCTGCACATTGCTACAAGGCGCCTTGTTAAAACATTGAGAGAGAAGAAGGGTTAAATATTCATTCATGGTGGCGCACATACATTGAAACGTGTGGGTGAAGGCTTTGAAAATAATAAATGTTTTGTGAGCCTAGTGGATCCCAGTTCTACTGTTGTATAACGTTGTCGTAAATGATGGGAAATAATACTGCGTTTGAACGAGCGCTTTGAGATAAGGATTGTGCGATTAAACACAGCGACGGTATGTGTCTTCGACCACAAGGAATGAGGCCGAATTACGCGTGTAATGGATCACTGGACTTCTTAGCTAGTGTATAAAACGTTTTACAGTCGTTAAGTAAGACACCTGCCGATGAAGTGATACAGTCGTCTGCAGGGTGTATACGACCCGGGACAACCGGTATATCAGGGAAAAACTCGGGAATTTTTTCATCCGGGAGAAAACCGGGAAAAACCCAGGTATTTTTTTAGAATTCCGGGATGTTTTTGATTTAGTTTTCTGTTATTTTTTTGTTATTTTGACTGGTAAGAAGCAATACTCTGACAAAGGGTATTACTGTATCCCGTTCCTGCAGAATAATATTGCAACAACAAAACATGAACGAGAGGAAAAAAAACAAAAATAAAACTTGAGTTGCAAAGGAAACGCGCATGTGCTCAAAACAAAAGCGTCTGCCAACAACAAAATGTGTCAAAGGCTTTAGGAAGACTGTGCCATGCTTCATAACAACAAATCACCTCCGATGGGCGTGACGTCACGACTGTTTGCATTTGATTCATTCGAGCAGTTGCTAGCGGGCTCATGCGCATGCGCAGTTGAGTCGCGCATGTGTAGTACCTTCTCCCGCTTCTGGCTACAGAAGTGTGGTTGTTAGCTGTGCAAGCAGTAGCAGCAAGCAGCAAGAGAAAAAAAATGCTAGGACATAAGGATTGAAGAAATGTGCATTTTAATTTTTGGCGTCCTACCTCAAAACGCTCGAGGGAGGAAAGGGGGGGGGGGACCACTATCTAGTAAGTGTTTAATTCCACACTGTTGGCACGTTTCAACTGTTCGCTATATTTCAAAAGTGCATCTTTTCATCTTATAGCTCGTATGGCATTATGCCACAATATCTGGACATACAAATGTGCGCTGTAAGCCAAATTCTCTGTATTTTAGTAAAAATGTTCAAATGTGTGTGAAGTCTTATGGGACTTAACTGCTAAGGTCATCAGTCCCTAAGCGTGCACACTACATAACCTAAATTATCCTAAGGACAAACACACACACCCATGCCCAAGGGAGGATTTTTTTTTTTTTTTTTTTTTTTTTTTTTTTTTTTTTTTTTTTTTGTTGAAGGATTGCCATACCCTTTCGGGTAGTGGCGGCTGCTGAGGACTCGGGTCCTTCTCAGCCTGGGGTTGTTTGATGCTGTTGGGACTCTGTTTATTATTTTCAATGGGGAAACCTGCCTACTTGGATTTTCTGTATGTTTTGGCTCATGCCATTTTGTAGTCAGTTTTCTTATGTCTAAGTGGTGGAATTCCACATCCCGGCATTCGCCTTACAACTGGGGGAAACCACCAAAACCCCAGTCGGGATGGCACTGGGTTATCGTCTGTTGAAATGTGTTTATTATGCTAGGTTTATACTAAATAGTGATCTATTGGTAGATTGTTTCATTTCTGTTTAGAGTTTTGTTCTGGAGTTATTTATATCGTCTAACCTACTGCTCTATTTTAGAATGTGTCTGACTAATAGTTTAAATGGTGAATTCTATTCCTAACCTATTCTGAGTTTTGGGTTCGACGGTTTGTGGAGGGTCGTTGCACTTCACTTCACTGGGGTGGTTGGAGAGAGTTGGAGGGCGATAGTGGGCCACTTCACTTCACTGTATTTACTACACTCTTCTTTTTCTAATCTTATCTATGAGTTCTTTGCTGTTCGGGTATGTTCGTTGAATTGCATGGGCAATGAAGTCTGGGGGGTAAGGGTATCTAAATAGGGTGATCCTGTATTCGTGAATTGGGTTGCATATTACGTCTTTCATTATCCCATCTGTTCTCACTCTGTTCCGGCCGTATTTGGCTACCTCAGGAGTGATCTTGTCTAATATAGGGCAGGTGTCGGTGCCCGCATAGACTAGGTCGTTGGCGGTTGTGTAGTGCAGCTTTCCCGCTCGTCTCAAGTTGTGGTGGTCAAATGCGGCAACTCTTTCATACTGCGCCTTGGAGGCCGTCCACAGACAGGCACTGTACTCTAGGATCGGTCGGACAAATGTTCTGTAGGTGTGTAGCACTGCATCTGGGCTGGCGCCCCCGAATTTTGAGCTGATTAGCTTCACAAGGTTCATTCTTTGTTTACATTTGCTGATGATGTTATCGATGTGGTGCTTCCATGATAGAGTAGAGTCGAGAGTCATCCCTAGATATTTTGCACTCTGTACAGGGTTGACTCTCTTTTGCCATAGGGTTATGTGGAGGTCGTCTTGTTTTAGTCTGGCACTTTGCGTTTGGTTGCGGTGTCTGAAAAGTAGCAGCTGGCTCTTTGCTGGATTGGGTTTGATGCGCCATTTGGCCATCCACTGTTCTAGCTGGGGTGTGTAGGAAGCTATTACATTCTTCGCTTCCTCTACCGAGTGCGCCGTGCACCAGTAGGCGGTGTCGTCTGCGTAGAGGGCGAAGTGTTCGTCCCACTGTTGGGGGCGAGGGATGTCGGCGGTGTATAAGCTGTAGAGCGTGGGTGAGAGGACAGCACCTTGCGCTACTCCAGCAGCAGGAGAGAATTTTTTGGAGAGCTGGTTACCGACCGATACTGTTGCAGTTCTATTGGAAATTATGTCGAGAATGAGGCGTACATAGTGAGGTGGGAAATTTTGCTTGGCCATTTTATACGCCAGCCCGCAGTGCCACACCTTATCGAAAGCTCGCTCGATATCTAGGAACAGTGCCAATACGCAGTCACCTCTGTTTAGGGCTTCTGTTGTGCTGACTAGTCTGATGATAGGGTCCATGGTTGAATGTTCCTGTCTAAAGCCGGCTTGTTCTGGAGGGAGGATCTTTAATTTGTTTATGAATTTGTGGGTCCTGTTATTTAGAATGGATTCAAATATTTTTCCTTTTACTGGTAGAAGCGAGATTGGGCGATATGAGGTAGGTTTATTAATCGGATTTCCAGGTTTGTGTATCATGATAACGTTTGCGTTTTTCCATTGCTTCGGCACTATCCCTAGACAGAGCGCAGCGTTGTAAAGACGGCTTAGAGTTGGAAGGAGCATGTGGCGAGGCGTGGCCGAGAGCATTTTTTCTGGTAATTTTGTCCCTGCCAGGTGCAGTATTTTGTTTGCCGGATAAGAGGGCTAGTGTAATATCCTCTTCGGAAATTGGCACCAGGAGTTTTGCCTGTTCCTCTGTGAGGGCTGTCTGGGTGTTGAGTAGGTCCTCCAGACCTTCTTCTATTTCTTCTGCGAACATGTCATCAAATAGGGGGTCAGAGGGGTGACTGTGGATTTCTTCTAGGACCTCACTAAACACTTCCGCTTTATGATGGTCGTCAGCTGTGATGCCTTGTGGGGTAACGAGAGCAGCACTGGGGGAGTTGTTACTCGGGGTTCCTGTTATCTGTTTGAACGTTTTCCAAAACTTGGCCGGTTCCCTGGGGTTAAGCTTGCTGCATTCTTTTTGCCAGCATTCCGCTCTCCATTGTTTTAGGTTCTCTTTGACTGTGGTGTTCAGTCTATTCCACTCCGTTTATAAGGTGGGGTCGCCTGTCCTCTTATATTGCCTTAATAATTGTCTTTTGAGTTTTATTGTGGAGAGGATGCTTTGTGGGATTGTCTCCGTTCTATTACGAATCGTTCTGGTGGGGACGGCTTCTTTTATGGCCAGGTCGTATGCTGCAACTATTTGCTCGTTGTAATTGTCTAATTCGGCTGCTGAGCTGATGTTTGCGGATGGGAGTTTTTCCTGCAGGATGTTGGCGAATTTTTCCCAGTTTGTTTTCTTGTAGAGCTTGATGCTCTTTGGGGGTCCTGGGGCGTATTTTTTGGGGCCAAGTGCCGTGGTGTCGAAGAGAAGGGGGATGTGGTCACTCCCTATGCTTGGGCCAACTCTGCAGGCGGTGCAGTGTATCGCCAGGGTGTCACTGCAGAAGATGTGGTCCGGAATGGAAGAGCCGACAAGGTTAATAAGGGTAGGTGTGTCGTTTTGAAGCCAGACTAGGGGTGAATCGTCTATGAGGTCTTCCAAAGCTCTGCCTTTTGTTGTCGTAAGTCTGTCTCCGAAGGCTCGGTTTCTGGCGTTAAAGTCGCCCATTACGACGCAATTACCGCGTGATATTAGGTATCTCATGAGGTCTTCTGGGAGGTGATCGTGAGGGGGGCAGTATATGGTGGCTACAGTTATTGTGCCAATTTTTGGGGAGTCTATTTCTATTGCCACCACGTGCAGGTGCTGGAAGTTCTGCGGGAGTTCTAGGCGCACTGCTGGGACGTCATTGTGGTAAAAGATTGCGGCTCCTCCAATGCTTGGATTGGTTTGCTGCGATCTGTGGCAGATCATGTTCTTTAATTGTTGGATCTGCTGGCCTGCTCTGACCTCTGTGATTCCTAATATATCCACCCTTTCTTCGTCTACCAGGCTTTGTATAAGGGGATGCTTCCTGTTAAACCCACAGGCATTCACGACAGCTACAGTGACTGGTGCGGATCTTGTGCTAGTCGCCATCTTGTCTAGCCGATCCTAGGCTGGTGGGGGCTAGGGGCGTCGCATTACGGTAGATTTTAGTGAAGAGTATATGCGACTTGTTGTTCGTGACGCTGACGACCATTTTTCTGGCAAAGATTTGTTCAGTGACTGTGGCCATGGCTTTCGTTATGATCTCGCGTCTATCTGGGAGGATATTGTGGAGAGCAGTTGTTATCGCTCGCACCACATTCTCCACATGGATTGGCTCTTCATCTGAGGTTTCTGGGCCGTTGGTCATTGGCTCTTCTATTTTGGGGGCATCTACGCATTTGATCGGCTCAGTTGTTTCCAGGGACAGCGGCTGCTTTGGCCGTTGGGGGCATGAGTGGGAGTCTGAGGGGTGGTTGTCCCCACAGTTGGCGCATTTAGCTTCCTCTGCAGTGCAATCTTTTGCTAGGTGGGGACCGGCGCATTTGCTGCATTTAGGTGGTTTCTTGCAGGTGTCCGTGGGGTGATCAAACTCGTAACAGCGAGTGCACTGGGTCGGTTGAGCTGCTTTTGGCCTTGATGGTTCGACCGTATAGACGTAGTAATTGAAACGGAAGTGGTGGAGGAGCAGGTCATCATGGGTGTATTGATCGTGTGTGAACACGCGGATCATACTTGTTGGTTTGTTGTCGCTTCGGCCGATTACTCTGGTCGCCTTGATGACTGAGTAGTCTTGTTGCCTCAGCTCTTCAGCGATCTCAGCGCCAGAGACATTGTCCTCGACGTTTTTGATGACTACCGTTAGAATTGGGCACCTTGGTTCCCTGGGTGGTCTAGGTTGGCTCGGTCTGCGTGGAGGGAGAAGTCTTAAGTGGGCCCCTGGGAAGCTGTTAATCAGGAATCTTTGCTCCAGATACTCCTTTAGGTCGGCGCGAGGGCTTTTCATAATTACTGAACCTCCGCCGGGACCAGCCGCTCAGTCCATGACTGCAGCGCCTTAGATCGCTCGGCCATTTTAGCATGGTTCACAAAATACCGATGCTCTTGGAATATCCTCTGATGTCTTCTTTCTTTTATGACGTAATGTAAGATCTTTTAATGTTTTACACGTACGAACATACGGGCTTCCTGCGTCATAGTAGCTGCGCACGCGCGGTGACGCCTATTATCTTGCGCTCTCTGGCAACTGCTGAAACGAACCTATTTCTAAGAGGTCGCGGGAAGATATTGCGAATGGTTGTTTGAAAAGCGTTAGTTTCAAAGTAAATTTGCTTTTATGCAAGCTGAACAACGTGCGAGAATGTACGATGAATTTTTTTACGTCACAGAGAGTTTGACTTTCATGTAAATACCGACTCTTTGAGGACGACCATTTCGAAAAATTTCGAACCCAGAAGACCACACATTTACGTCATTATTAAAAAGTTTGCTGGCACATTTGTGTGATATGTCTTAAAGTGTAACACGCGAGAAAAGAAAACAGTATTACATGTGGAAGCTTAGCTTCTCTTGCAGCTTCTCAATCTTCGAGACCAATACTATATGTGAAAGCTTTGCTAAGTATATTAATTTAAACCATTAACTTCTCCAATTTGTGTACACGCGCTACTTAACAGTGATATTGCTATTGGCTGACTACGTCACGTGTCCTATCTGTCATCGGCTGGCGAGACCACATAACATGAGCTATGACTACAAAAGCGCATCGCAATGTCGATTTCAATGCTTCGGAAAGTAACATGTGGTGTTTGTTGGAATTCAAATTTATACTTTCGTAAAACGAAAATATGCAGCGTGCATGTTGCTGCACATCAAAGATCTCTCCAAAACGTGTTTTTTTTTTTACTGAGTTTGGTTTTCTAAAGTGCCGGGAAATTTTACACCGGTGTATAAAACCATAACCATTCAAAGGATAGATAAGTTTTAATGTTCCGAGAAAATGAATACTGTCACTTAACATGGAAAGAGTGTATTTACCCCAGGAGAAAATGTATTTTTAACCCAGAAAACCCCGGGATGTTTTTTTCTTGTCTGCGTATACACTCTGGTCTCATACAACAGTAAGATGGATCATTTCCAATCTCAGCGTACAGAGATGTTTCAGGTAGGCTACCTGGAAAAATTACGATTTATGAACTGGTCAGTTTTATAAAATGAGTCGTAATGTAAGAGCGTATACAACGATTGAAATAGCTTTGTGTTGCGTTTCTGTGAGTTTAGTGGTAGGGACATGCCAGTCGCAGTTCTTTCCGCTGCACGGTTCGTGTTCACGGTGTTGCCTCTTTCTGTAGGTAGTCCAGCAACGGAGTACTTTTTATCGTGTGCATATAGTTGAGTGTGGTCAAAAAACAAAGAAATTTTGGCACTTTTTCAGTTTTTCGTCTATTGCTCGAAAACTATACATCACTTTGAAAATTTTACTATTACCAAAATGAAAGTCCATTAAATTTTGCCTCGAATGGCCTAAATCGGTGCCACCGTCTGACCTCAATCAGTTGTCAAAGTTCGTTCATTTTACTAACTTGGCTAAAAGGCGACACCGACGCCTGTAACTCAAGAATGGCTACTCCAAATGAAAAATTTCAAGTTATCAAAGTTGTAGAGCATGAAATTTCATGTCACGAAAGCATCTAGTTTTTCAGTTGTAGGCATTATTAAGAGTTCATACACTTGAAAGCTAAAGTAATTCCACTTTGTTGTTTCTTTTTTTAAGTCATTTTTCAATTAAATGAATTTTCCAGTGGGAAGATGGCTCCCTAATAAGCATATATGCGTTCTCTATGTGTATCTGTTTAATTTTCTTCACTTATTTGTATTTTTATTCGTTTTTATCCATGCCTTAATTCGTGAGAGTGGGTTGCTATAATGAAACCCAAGTACATAGCAATGGCCAATATGCATTTACATATGAGTAATATAAAAAATTGTACAACTGAAGAAATAGAAGGGCAGGACAATATTAATAAAACACAATTTAATTGTCAAAGATTCACATTTTATCAAATTTCAGCTTCATCGAGGTTATTTGGGAGACTGCGCCAGGTCCCGGTCCGGCATCTGATCTTCAGAATCTATTGCGGCACCGTCACCAGCTTCTTCGTCCTCGAGCCTATCTTCGATCTCTTCCTCACCCTCGTCGAGCTCAGATTCTGGTGAGTTTTAAGCCACAACAGTGTTTGCACGTAGAGGAGCAGTTCAATACAGATTTAAGGCATCCATGTACTGCTGTGCATTATGTTTTGCGCGCGACCGCTACGGTCGGAGGTTCGAATCCTGCCTCGGACATGGATGTGTGTGATGTCCTTAGATTAGTTAGGTTTAAGTAGTTCTAAGTTACAGGGGACTGATGACCTCAGAAGTTAAGCCCCATAGTGCTCAGAGCCATATGAACCATTATGTTTTGAATGCGCAGGAAACCCCAGTAGCGTGTGTGGCGTCGCATCTTTCGTCATCGCTACGGGAAATAAGCTTGATAACTTTTCTTCCAGGCCCACTGGCACAGATCAGCTTTCTTGCCCAGCTAAGATTGCACCTAATGGTAGGATCGCAATGAGTGCAACCTTGCTGCGTCTGATGTTGGGGGTAGCCTTTTGAGTTTGAAAGATTTTCTCGGGGCAGACTTCACAAAAAGCTCGTACATAGTCGCGCAGTTGGAATTCTCATGCGGTGCTAACATCAGCTGTTCTCCTGTCTTTGCTATTATGTCTTATGAGACTGGGCGTTTAACAAGTTCAGCATCTTCCACTTTGAGGTGTGGCTGTTGCTCCATGAAGGTTTAGTCATTTCCTTTTTCCTTGGCCAGAAAAAGACGATGTGGTATCATATATTGTGCAGGCATGCCTGAAAGTGCAAACCCTGCATCGAAATTGAAAGAATTACTAGAGTACTACACTCCTGCTGATTTCTCTATTCCCAGTTTCTGGAAATACAGGTTGTTGTAGTTGGTTCCTCGACCCATTAGGAGAACAAGCACGCCAATGTCCTCGCTGAATGTTGCCGCAGTGCCAGACTCAGTAACTTGAGTAGTAGCTGTTTCCACAGTTAATGAATCCTCAGCTTCCTCTGCGTATAGCACTTGAATACTCCATACTCAAGTTTCCTCATCATCATCAAAATCAGGCGGTTCATGTTGCCTTCATTTCCGAGAAACTTCTCCTGTGAGACTGCAGCATTTTTATCTTTATCGAAAATGATATCTCACGAAGAACCTGCTGTCTTCAAACGATGAGATCTTTCAGAAAACTTCTCTCCCTATTGCGAAGCATCACTTGGGTAGCCGTTAAATATAAATGTGATCTTGGATCCGTTGTGCTTTCTCAAGCATGTTTCATATTGCATACAGATGGTTCTAAACTTTTCTCTGATGTGTCAAACAACCTTTGGTGCAGGTAGCCACCATCCACTACAAAACTTTTTGTTTTGTGTACTTCATTCTGCTGGAGAAGTGTGAATGCATCATAGAGAGATGATTTTGTAGCCTTATTGAGACCGTCTTCTGTGAACAACAACACAGGGTATGGGGAAAATTCAAATGAGAAACAGAACTCCAAGTCTTTATCAGATTGCTTGATAATACGCAGTCTGTGAAGCAACGTTAATGGGTTTTAGGGTAGGAATCCTCTTCTTCCCTATCTTGAGCGGTTCATCACCAATTGCGTCACAGCTTATTGACATAAGCATATTACATTTGGGAAGAAATGGATGTTATGAGTGCCAATCATTCAGTTTATCATTGTCTGCTGGATTTCTGTCTCTGTGTGAAGCTCTTATATCCACGTGTTGCTGGCTAGTTCCTGAGGATACGCCAGAAAGTTCTTCTATTTTTTGTCAAATATCCTGTAAAGATGCGAATCCTGAAGTCCACTTTATGAGCACAGAATCTGAAAATACATGTCCGTCAGTTAATCCGCCTTTCGCTTTCATTGCCCTCGTTAAAGTTTGCTCTGTTGTCATATCAGATCATACACCACACCAAAATTTATCACTTCGATTAATGGTGAAGTAGCCTTCAGTTGTAAATTTGTTGAATTCAGCAGCATCTGTGTGGTCTTCCAATGCAAGCACCTCTTGTAAGTAAAGGTGCAGGGCCTACTGTTTATTTATAGTGTCAAAGACGATGTAATCAATTTTGATTTATTGTACTTCTTCTGACAAACACTGAGCACTTCATATTCGATCATACAAGAAGGTAATTGATTTTAATAAACACTGCTTTTGTTGTGGCGAGGAAATTGATGCTCATTGGGAGAAACTTAGCAGGCTTCCCTACGTGAAGTGAAATATTGTTCATAAAATGATGAACCTTGAATTAAGAGACACTGGACAAGGAAGATTGCACACTGTTTGTGTACTAAGGAGCCAGGTGGACTTAACCCTTATAAAACAGATGCTATTGCTCCATTTGAACCCCGAGACTCTTAATAGTGACAAACGCAAAACCTAGATGCCTTTATAACACAAAATTTCACACTCTGTAGCTTTGATAATTTGAAATTTTTCATTTGGAGTAACCGTTTTTGAGGTACAGGCATTGGAGCCGACATTTTAGCCAAGTTGGTAAAAACTGACAGAAATTTGACATCTGATTGCTACCAAACGACTGCACCGATTTTGACATTTAACTAGTCATTCGACGCAAAATTTAATGCTTTTTCTGGAAATGACAACAATTTCAGCAGGATGCATAATTTCCGAGTAATAGCTGAAAATCGTAAAAAAGTGCCAACCTTTCGGTTTTTGCCACAAAAAGTTGTCCCGAAGGTTTGCAGGTCGAAAACTTGGATTCTACACACTTTCAAGTATACACACAAGATAAAAAAATAAAATCTTCTACCTCATTTTCGCAAGCAAAGGGCCTTTTTTGGGACGCCGTTACTGCACTAATGTATATAAGGAGCTATACGCCATCAACATTGCGCCTCTCCTGCCACTGCAGTCTACTCGTTATAAGTCAGTTTTATGAAGGCCATAGTTATGAAATCTGGGAAAATGTTAGAGGATTTAGAAAAATACTGGTCTCGAGAAGTCTGCCTTATCATTTTCTCTGTGTATCATGCTCTTCAGGAATCAACAAGGAGCTTCAATCGTTTAATGACTCATTATAGCCATTAGATACCTCTTCTGAAACAATTCGTCATATCTTTCAAGTTGGAACTGAGTGATGGGCAGGAGTTGTTAGACTTCCAACACCCCCCCCCCCCCCCCGTTCCATTCCCTTAAAAAAAATCTTCTCCAGTCGATCTCTCGTAATGCCCCGCCAAACAGACAGGTGTATCAGTTCGGTATCAGTTTGAAGAAAGTAAGGCCATGTAACAGATACTGACCAGTAGCAAGTGTGCACAAACGTTTCCTATTGAAATTCCGACAGCGTACGTACCGACACTCATTTTTTCCATGTAAACTGAACAAGGAAGACGATGGTAGCATAAGCACCTTCCTCCACACACTGTAAGATGGCTTGCAGACTTCAGAAACTGATGTAGCCATTTGTCGTGAAATCTCAAAAGTGTTTCGTCATTCACCGCAAAAATAACATGAGTCGCCTCCATCCAGGACCCTAAAGAGGGCGTAGGTAGAGGAGATACAAGAAAAAGACAGGAAAAAACAAGAATTAAAGACCGTTTAAGAATTAAGCGGGAGAGACACTACCTGAACTGTTAGGTGCACGCTGCTGTGTCATTTCGTCAAGTAGCATAACAGAGGAACTACCACTACCGAACGGACGTCTATTGCTAACGTGATATTTGTGGCAACAGTGCGCTCGGCTCACACAACGGACTCCCGTAAGCCGCGTTTTCTTAGGTGTGGAAATTCATCGCAGTGTGCTGCGGAATACGCTTGCGTCTTTTGTTGTCGGGTGCGGGCCGCAGACCGCTGTGTGCTTGCTAGGCGCATCAAAACGTAAAAAGTGAAAGTTTTGCTTTTTATAATTTGACAGTTGTACATGAGTGATACGAGAACTACCTTCCGACACCCTATTTTAGCCGGCCGGTGCGGCCGAGCGGTTCTAGGCGCTTCAGTCTGAAACCACGCGACCGCTGCGGTCGCAGGTTAGAATCCTGCCTCGGGCATGGATGTGTGTGATGTCCTTAGGTTAGTTAGGTTTAAGTAGTTCTAAGTTCTAGGGGACTGATGACCTCAGATGTTAAGTCCCATAGTGCTCAGAGCCATTTGAACCCTTTTTTAATTCAATGAAGGTTTTTTGCTATTGAAACAGAAATGTTTAAGCTTTCAAGAAAGGTTTGTTTTTAGCGCTACTCAACATCTATGTAGCCATATCGCCTGAATTATGTGTCGTACAACAACGTAATTGTATATTGGGCATCAGTAGCACCTACCGGTGACGTGTACAAATTTTCTGGCCGATAGATTTAGTAATAGTAAAGTAATAAATTAAAACGTCACGCATGACGGGGAATTATTAGGAAACCAACATACGCAACGTAGTAAGCGACAAACTTTTTCCCTTTACACTTTTTGTCAGGTCCTGGACAGAAAAAGTTTCGGAAAAGTTTGAATTAATTTTTGCAGATTGTTCGAAGGCTGTGGATGCTACAGTTTCCGATAGACGAGAGCAACAGTGTGACTCATTGGCGCCATGCAAGCTCCAGCTCGTCGCGAGGAACATTTTGCTAATACAGGTCCGGTGGGGCGACACTGCGAGCGGAGGCAGCAAAGGCAAAACATACAGCGCAGTGATCGATCAAAAAACCTATTAATTTCGGCACTCCGAAAGTATATGGAATTGAAGGAAGAGGAGGAAGTCTGTATATTACTGGTAAGATAACTAGGATCCACAAAGTAGCCTAGTCAGACAAATGTTCTTACATCGTGAAGAACGAGCGTACAACATTGGCGATGCGGAGAAAAGCCAATTTCCACTGCTTTATACATCTACATATTTACTCCGCTAGCCACCAAGCGATGTGTGGCGGAGGGCACAATTCGCGCCAAAGTCATATACCCCCACCCCTCATCTCTGTTCCACTCGCGGATCGCACGACGGAAAATGACTGTCGAAACACCTCAGTACGAGCTATAATTTCCCTTAGTTTTGAATGATGATCATTGCGCGTTTGAAAGTTGGCGGTAATAATATATGCAGGCATATCAGAAAATAGTGAACTGCCCAAGGAAAACATGATTGACGTGGTAGGTATTGGCTGTTATACTGTTATGACATAGCCGAGGGATTCACTTGAGGAGCGGATTTACAGATTACTTCAACGGGCCAAATTTTAAACGTCGTTCAAAGTACTGCTCACCGTAACAACAACATCCTCATAATTGTGGTTTAAACCCAAGTACAAATACATATACCAATGTTTACAATGGGCATAATCAAAGACAATTCTTCTTACATGTTTCATTCATTTTCCTTCCGATTTCTGCGGGAAGTAACTCCTTTTACATTCAGTTTTTCAACTCGGTGTCAGCCATGTTCCACAAAATAAAGTGTATGGATATCAACACGATAAGCTGCTCATCCTCCGAGGCAGAGATGCAGTCAGCCGACATTTCTGGTGAATGTTTCAATAATTAGAGTGATACAATTATCTGTGCTCTTGGTGCCCTTGCGCGTGAAACAAATATTGCAGCTGTCGCCTAGTAGTCGCTGCCGTTCATTTCGACACCCCAATGCCTCCAGCCAAGCAAATCGCTGCGACGTGTGGGATAGAATCCTCCCGAAGCACGTAAGCGTTTCTCGCGAGCAGAACCTGTAGCGGCACTGCTTTGCGCGCACCCTAGAAAAACGGTCTGGCGTGTTTGCATTGTGCGAGTGGGGAGCGCGGTCTCTCACTCGTTTTACGCAACAAGTTGCTAAATATTCTCGCAGATAGAAAAACTTAGCTACAGAGTTCGCTCGGGAGCAACAACGAAGTTGACGCTGGTACTTCGCTACGGCGTTGTAGGACTCGGCTGGCAGGTGTTGAACCAAATATGGTAATTGACGAAAGGCTTCCGATTTTTACCGATTTTCGCCAACTGAAGACTGAAAAGAGATACAATGGTAGAGGAAACAAGTAAATTTCGGTTGGTACGACATACTACGTAAATAAAAAATGATTGAGGAATAAGTCTTCTGTGGCTGATGACTATTATTAAGGGAGTTCGAATGAAGCAACAAGTTTACTGTTACCAGTCACCGTTTATTTATATCCGCAACGAGTTTCGAAGGTTTAAGCTTCCATCAACGGGTGGATCTACATCTACATCCATACTCCGCAAGCCACCTGACGGTATGTGGCGGAGGGTACTTTGAGTACCTCTATCGGCTCTCCGTTCTATTCCAGTCTCGTATTGTTCGTGGAAAGAAGGATTGTCGGTATGCCTCTGTGTGGGCTCCAATCTCTGTGATTTTATCCTCATGGTCTCTTCGCGAGATATACGTAGGAGGGAGAAGGTATGTTCTCGAAACTTCAACAAAAGCCCGTACCGAGCTACTGAGAGTCTCTCCTGCAGAGTCTTCCAGTGGAGTTTATCTGTCATCTCCGTAACGCTTTTGCGATTACTAAATGATCCTGTAACAAAGCGCCCTGCACTCCGTTGGATCTTCTCTATCTCTTCTATCAACCCTATCTAGTACGGATCCCACACCGTTGAGCAGTATTGAAGCAGTGGGCAAACAAGTGTATTGTAACCTATTTCCTTTGTTTTCGGACTGCATTTCCTAAGGATTCTTCCAATGAATCTCAGTCTAGCATTTGCTCTACCGACGATTAATTTTATATGGTCATTCCATTTTAAATCACTACTAATGCTTACTCCCAGGTAATTTATGGAATTAACTGCTTCCAGTTGCTGACCTGCTATATGGTAGCTAAATGATAAAGAATCTTTCTTTCTCTGTATTCACAGCACATTACACTTGTCTACATTGAGATTCAATTGCCACTCCCTGCACCATGCGTCAATTCGTTGCAGATCCTCCTGTATTTCAGTACAATTTTCCATTGTTACAACCTCTTGACATACTACAGCATCATCCACAAAAAGTCTCAGTGAACTTCCGATGTTATCCACACGGTCATTTATATGTACTGTGAATAGCAACAGTCCTACGACACTCCCCTGCGGGACACCTGAAATCATTCTTACTTTGGAAGACTTCTGTCCATTGAGAATGTCATGCTGCGTTCTGTTATCTAAGAACTCTTCAGTCCAATCACACAATTGGTCTGATAGTCCATATGCTCTCACTTTGTTCATTAAACGACTGTGGGGAACTGTATCAAACGCCTTGCGGAAGTCAAGAAACACTGCATCTACCTGGGAACCTATGTCTATAGCCCTCCGAGTCTATGTCAATATGCCATGTGTGTGTTGTGTTGCGATTGAGGGATAACCTGTGAAACTGTCTAGTAGAGAAACAACAACACTTCATGATTTTGGGGAGGTTTTTGACTAAAAACTAAACATAAATCTAAATGTGGACATAAAACAACTAAAATAGAATATCTCCAGTTGTTACAGCCTCATTTCTCTATCGTAATGTATCACATGTGCACTGTCATACTTTTTAAACAAAATTGTTAAGGCTTTTGTGGCCACTTGTTGACAAACTGCCTGTAGGCTACTGTCTCTGGTCTTCGGCCGACATTGGTCTGTTGATTTTTCTGACGTTTTGCCAGCACGACTGGCCAGCATTGCCAAAGTGTTACCCTCCACTGCTGGTGGAGGACTGGAACCGAGTTCATGGCTGCAGCCTACGTAGTATATGTACCTGGCGTGCCAACATCCAAGTGCTTCTCCGCAGTCATTTCCGGTGCAGTTCTCCTCTTACTAACTGCAACAGTCATTCGCTGCAGCACAGGAATACAGAATCTGCTTACCTTGAGACTTTCTTCCTTCTTGTTGGAGCTGTTGTCATGTTTATGTATTTCTACAGCGTCTCTGAACAAGAGGGTGTGATAACTCTTCTCTGCCGCCAGAACTTCAGTGTCGGTGAAATTTTACTATGTGGTGGGCCTCATACAGTGCATGCTCTGCCACGGCTGATATCTCCACCTGCCCTGGCCTGCAATGTCACTTACGTTCTGTGCCCTAGTGGTGAATGATCATCCAGTCACTCTCGCATAAACTTTTCTGCGTGTGAATTGTGTGCGGTATATTCCCAAAATTGCAAATGGGGTCCCTTTTCTCCTTTGCTTATCTGAGACAGGCTTTGATCTTCTTTGTCGGTTTGTAAATAGTCTATATGCCATGTTTGTGCAATATTCTGTCTGTCACTCTGGGAATGGTTCAAATGGCTCTGAGCACTATAGGACTTAACATCTTAGGTCATCAGTCCCCTAGAGCTTAGAACTACTTAAACCTAACTAACCTAAGGACATCACACACATCCATGCCCGAGGCAGGATTCGAACCTGCGACCGTAGCAGTCCCGCGGTTCCCGGCTGCAGCGCCTAGAACCGCAAGACCACCGTGGCCGGCTCACTCTGGGAATGTATGGCAGAAAGGCTGTACCCGACATTTCTTTTTCCGATGTGTCACTTTGCCAAGTAAACAAAGATTTTGTCTGGAAACTACTAGCTGCAAAGAATGTGGAGCAAAACAGAAACATTATCTCAAAGTACAAAGAACATACAGCAAAACAACATTGTTATTCTAAAATAAGTGTTAAAGGATTGTGGAGAGCTTTTGAGTCGATGAATACATGTGCTAGAATAAAGATTTCAAGTGGTATACAAATCTTTTACTTTCAAGTTTATATAGCTTAATTTCATACTCGTTTATACAGGGTGTTACAAAAAGTTACGGCCAAACTTTCAGGAAACATTCCTCACACACAAATAAAGAAAAGGTCTTATGTGGACATGTGTCCGGAAACACTTAATTTCCATGTTAGAGCTCATTTTGGTTTCATCAGTATGTACTGCACTTCCTCGATTCACTGCCAGTTGGCCCAATTGAAGGAAGGTAATGTTGACTTCGGTGCTTGTGTTGACATGCGACTCATTGCTCTACAGTACTAGCATCAAGCACATCAGTACGTAGCATCAACAGGTTAGTGTTCATCACGAACGTGGTTTTGCAGTCAGTGCAATGTTTACAAATGCGGAGTTGGCAGATGCCCATTTGATGTATGGATTAGCACGGGGCAATAGCCGTGGCGTGGTACGTTTGTATCAAGACAGATTTCTAGAACGAAGGTGTCCCGACAGGAAGACGTTCGAAGCAATTGATCGGCTTCTTAGGGAGCACAAAACATTCCAGCCTATGACTCACGACTGGGGAAGACCTAGAATGACGAGGACATCTGCAATGGACAAGGCAATTCTTCGTGCAGTTGACGATAACCCTAATGTCAGCAGAGAAGTTGCTGCTGTACAAGGTAACGTTGACCACATCACTGTATGGAGAGTGCTACGGGAGAACCAGTTGTTTCTGTACCATGTACAGCGTGTGCCGGCACTATCAGCAGCTGATTGGCCACCACGGGTACGCTTCTCCGAATGGTTCATCCAACAATGTGTCGATCCTCATTTCAGTGCAAATGTTCTCTTTACGGGTGAGGCTTCATTCCAACGTGATCAAATTATAAATTTTCACAATCAACATGTGTGGGCTGACGAGAATCCGCACACAATTGTGCAATCACGTCATCAACACAGATTGTCTGTGAACGTTGGGCAGGCATTGTTGGTGATGTGTTGATTGGGCCCCATGTTCTTCCACCTACGCTCAATGGAGCACGTTATCATGATTTCATACGGAATACTCTACCTGTGCTGCTAGAACATGTGCCTTTACAAGTACAACACAACATGTGGTTCATGCACTATGGAGCTCCTGCACATTTCAGTCGAAGTGTTCGTACGCTTCTCAACAACAGATTCAGTGACCGATGGAGTGGTAGAGGCGGACCAATTCCATGGCCTCCATACTCTCCTGAACTCAACCCTCTTGACTTTCATTTATGGGGGCATTTGAAAGCTCTTGTCTACGCAACCCTGGTACCAAATGTAGAGACCCTTCGTGCTCGTACTGTGGATGGCTGTGATACAATACGCCATTCTCCAGGGCTGCATCAGCGCATCAGGGATTTCATGCGACAGAGGGTGGATGCATGTATCCTTGCTAACGGAGGACATTTTGAACATTTCCTGTAACAAAGTGTTTGAAGTAACACTGGTACGTTCTGTTGCTGTGTGTTTCCATTCCATGATTAATGTGATTTGAAGAGAAGTAATAAAATGAGCTCTAACATGGAAAGTAATCGTTTCCAGACACGTGTCCACATAATATATTTTCTTTCTTTGTGTGTGAGGAATGTTTCCTGAAAGTTTGGCCGTACCTTTTTGTAACACCCTGTATGATCTGCAACATGTTGCATACCTTAAGTACAATAATTATGTTATCAACAGTGGTAAAATTGTACATAAATTACAATTTTGACTGGTTAAAGGTACGCAAATAGATTTATTCTTAACAATTACACAGATACGTGCAATATCAGTCTGAAATATGTTACAAAATGTTTGTTTTATTTGAATGGACCTATTGAGTTATAAGTTATTGTTCATTTAGGAAATAGCAAAGGAAACATGCAAACAACTAAATTAATTTATAGGAAATATGAAGGGGAGGATGGAGGTACAGAGACAAAGCGAGAGAGATTCAGATAAAGAAGGTGAAAGGCGTGACAGGAGGAGAGCAAAGTTTTTTTGAGCAGGGGGTTCTTAAGGTTGTATCTATTACATGTTATGACTAAGTAAATATTTGAGCAATACATTGGTTATGCTTTAAAAATATGCAAACAGATATACAGTTTATGTAATTAGTTGTGTGTGTGTGGTTTGAGGTTTTCGGGCGCTAAACATCGTGGTCATCAGCGCCCAAATGCATAGAAACAGGAACGCATGCGGTGAAGGGACAAAGACTGACAGCGAACAAGGAGAACAGCTAAAAGACACAGACCTGACACAGTTCCAAATCCTCACATACAAAGGCAAAACAAGAGGAGAAGAAATGCACTAAAAAAGGAAAGGAAACACAAGGAAAAGAGAACAGAAATCGAAGTGAAACAAGTAGGTAATCGTGACTGGCGGGCCTCTTACCTAAATCCTGGGTGAGCCAGTCACCCAGCAGCACATTAAAATCCTCTCCCTAAAATCCGAGGCAACAAATTGGACAGGACACAAAACCATATGACCTTAAGCACAATCGTTGCATCGTCTTGCAAAATAGAGGGCAAAATAGATCGCCCTCTGGTCAGAGAATAAAAGACAGTCAAGTAAAATGTGGCGGACAGTAATCTGGACGCCACAAGCACTGCAGATTGAGGGGTCCTCCCGTCGGAGTAAAAAGTTGATATACGTAAAGTCTCAAGTCCAATGGGATACAAGCTGATGGTACAATTGTATATCTGCAATTGAGGCAATTCCATTATTTGTTTGTTGAATGTCGACTAGATGTATATCAACAAACAGCATAAACAGTATATCTGTCTTCACATTTTTAAAGTGTAGCCAATGTGTTACTCCAGCCATTGATGATGATGAGGTCTCGCACTCCGAGAAGTGTAGGGGACGATGCGGGAGACCTGCACAACCTACTAGGCAAGGTCCTAGCGGAGGTGGTTTGCCACTGCCTTCCTCCAACTGTAATGGGTATGAATGATGATGATGATAATGACACAACAATACCCAGTCATCTTGAGGCAGGGAAAATCGCTGATCCTGTCGAAAACTGAAACGGGGACTCCGTGCGCGGGAAGCGAGAACACTACCGCAAGACCATGAGCTGCGGTCACTCCAACCATTACGTAGACATAAATGTAACAGATACAGTCTTAAGAAACCCCTGCTCTGAAAAACTTTGCTCTCCTCCAAACACTCCTCTCACCCACTGTATCTGAATATCTCTCTCTCTTTCTCTCTGTGCCTCCATCCTCCACTTCATACTTTCCATGAATTAATTTAGTTATTAGCATATTTACTTGTGTATTTTCCAAATGAACAGTAACTTATCTAACTCACAAAACTCAATTGGTTCACCGAAATAAAACAAGCAGCTTTTACCCTATGCAGTCTGATACTACATATATCTATTTATATTATTAAGAGTATATCTAACTGCATATCTGTAACTTGGTATTAATGTGTTACCTCAGTATTTTCTTATTTACAACAAGGAACAGATGTAAGTTTAACAAATCCACAGCTCTAACATATCCAAAACTTAGCTCTCTTTATCACAATATTTTCATCCTCCATATCTGAATCCCAGCCAAAATTATTATTTATGTATAATTTTACCACCATCGACAACATAATTATTGCATTTAAAGTGTGCAACATGTCACTTGATTATATAAAAGTGTATGAAATTTAAGCTACATAAGCTTGACAGAAAAGGATTTGTATGCCACCTGAAATATTTATTCCAACGTATGTATTCATCGACTTAAAGATGTCCACAATCCTTTCAAGCTTATTCAGAAAAAACAGTGTTGGTTTTCTATACAGGGTGAGTGAAAAAGGAGTTAACAACTTTGGAATGATATAGAAATTTATTGACACAACTTACAGAAACGAGAGGTGTGTGTCTTTTGTAGCAAACAGCCCAAAGTTTCACATAAAAGTGTCAAGTGTCATTTTGATTCAATGTGACTTCTATTTGTGATGCAGCAATCATCCCACTGGTAATCAACGTTTTCCCACACTCCTTGCAGCAAATCTGACGTAACTTATGCAACGGCAGCTTAGATTCAATTTTTCACGTCGGCCAAATGAAACATCAGAGACGCAATGGAGTAATCCTATGTGAATCAGATTTAAGGCTGTTTGCTACAAAATTACAAATAGAAATTTGTGGTAAGGTCTTACGGGGCCAAACTGCTAAGGTCATCGGTCCCTAAGCTTACACACTATTCAATCTAACTTAAACTAACTTACGCTAAGGACGACACACATACCCATGCCCGCCGGAGGACTCTAACCTCCGATGGGGGTAGCCACATGGAACAAAATGACACGTCTATCATTACAAAGTAGTAAAGTCCTTCTTGACTCACCCTGCATATTCTTTGTATTTTAAGATAATGTTTATGTTTTGCTTTATGTCCTTTGCACCTAGTTGTTTCTAGAAGTCACCTCTGTTTACGAAATAAGGCAGTTTATTATAATATATTATGACAGGGAAAAAGAGTCTGTAACCACTGGAGATATTCTGTTTTAATTGTTTTATTTTCATTTAGATATACATTTAGTTTTTAGTCAGAAACCTCCCCAAAACGATATTCTGAAAGAGTGTTTTTGTTTCTCCACTAGACAGTACTGCAGGTTACTCCCAAGTCATACTAACACATGTAAATCCACCTGAATTAAAAGTTCGAGAAGAGTTGTGAATGTAAATAAACAGTGACTGGTAACAGTAAACGTGTTGTTCCATTTGATATCAATAACAGTCACGGTAAAGCCTTTCTTAAAATGTTCGTATCTAAAATTAAGGGAGTTGTTTGTCGTTGTGCCTCTAGACAGCTATACTCTGTTGATATAACTTGAACCCATCTTTAGACAAATGTATGATCAGCCACTGATCGTCGGCCACAATGTGCAAGCATCTCGTCTCTTAAGACGGACGAAAGTAGACCGTGCTTCTGTAGCCCGTGTTTTGTTTTTATTCCAACGTGAATGAAACTCTGACACATACTAAAGCATCTAAAGTCTTAAATTTCCTTGTTACTCATTGTACTAACTATTTAATGCTTGTAGATTTAAGTGTTAGTTTCTCACACACACTGTTAGAGAATGGAACGCTAGAGAAATAGTGTGAAAGTGGTTTGATGAACTCTCTGGCAGGCACTTAAGTGTAAATTGTGGAGTATTGGTGTAGATGTAGTTGTATCAAATGTCACTGAAGAGTCATTTTTCAATAATGATTAATTTTTATTAATCCTCGCAATACCAAGAGGGGTTTAGGGTGCGGTACTTTGTACCCATATTTTGAAAATATTGTATTCTAGTCACTTACTTTATATTTTAAAATTTTGAAAAAATATTTATTGCTAACTTTTGAAAACTCTACAGGAAATTAAGAGCTTTCAGATAGACAATCAAATTGCTAATCAGCCTTGAGCGCAAGACCTTAGCTCAGATTTCTTTCATCCATTCAAGATACTTGTTAAAATAGTTTTTTTTCAATCAGTAATTTCCCGCATTCAGATGTATGCGAGAAGCAAATACGGTGTCCGAGCAGTGATTTTGAACTTAAAACGATTACGACTATCTGCAAGTTCTTCATGCAGTGATTACAACTGGATATGGGCAGCCAGAAAGAGTGGAAATGAAACCGACTTCATTTTAGATTTTTGATGTTATTACATGTCGTTCTAAGCGAAAGCGTTAATCATCTTGACAGACATAAAAACTATTTTCTTTATGCACTTTAGAAATGAATTTGTCTTCTATAAATCCACATTCTGCTAGATACAAAATGAATTTCTAGGTTTCACTGTATATCATAATGAATGTGCTATATATGTCTTAAACTAGTAGGGTAGCATTCTTTGGTAAATTTTACGAATGAATAGCATGTCACAATTTATGTGCCAAATTTATACGGTGGACATATTTCAGTTTGATGCTAGGTGGAGAGAGATTCAATTTTTTGACCTACTAAAACAACGATTTTCTCCTTCAAGAGTTCTTTAGTGTATGACTGTGCAAACAACTTTAGGTACCTGGCACCAAAGTATCAGAACCTTCAGTCTGACAGTGTACACAAAAGCAGACCGAATTATAATTTCCGCATTCGCACTCTCGTCTGACGTACTGATTCTTAAAATACACACTGTGAACTAGATTACTAGAATGAAATTAAATCGTTTTGGGGAAACAGAAATATTTTATCTGGAATTTCTTCTGTGTATGAAACGAATGTGTGTGATAGAAATCACACACTACTTATGATCCAACTACGAAGGAAATAATACTAGAGCGAAAATCTCCAGTTATCGAGAACTTCCCGTAGTGGGGCAAATCAGCAAACAGCTGAAGAGTCTCGGAGATCACCAACACACTAACGGTTGGTTGTTTGGGAAGGAGACCAGGCAGCGTGGTCATCAGTCTCATCAGATTAGGGAAGGATGGGGAAGGAAGTCGACTGTGCCCTTTCAGAGGAACCATCCCGGCATTTGCCTGTAGTGATTTAGGAAAATCACGGAAAATCTAAATCAGGATAGCCGGACGCGGGATTGAACCGTCGTCCTCCCGAATGCGAGTCCAGTGTCTAACCACTGCGCCACCTCGCTCGGTCACTAACGCTGAGATTAAATTCAAGTGATTCCACTTCTCTTTGGCCACGAGTCTTCGGTTTGAACAGAAAGCAAAACTTTTTCCGCTTTCCCATCACTACTTTTAAGTCGTGAATATGTAGAAAAATTGTCATTATGATAAGTTTCCTTTAATTTATATCTATGATCACAAACGTTTTGTTAACAGATTACCAGTTTCGGTCTATAATTACTATCTGCAGCAAAAAATGGGGGGAAAAAATAAATTCACTTGCAGGTTGTCTACAGCTTAAAAACAATAAATAGACCATAATGAAAAGTACTACTGACATAAATATGCGTTTGTGAACTTTAAGTGTGAAGAAGCATACCTGTTTTATAAAAACGAAGTCCTAATGTAGTGCAGCCATAGTGGCATCGTCAAAAGTTAAATGCAAAATCAGCATCAGCATCATCAAATATATGTAAATAACATCAGATGCACGAGTCATGTTGTCAGTAGCACTACTGTTCAAAACAAGCTGTCGTACAGTAGCCACAAGATGTCTGTGTTGTTAAGTTGACCAGATATCGCTAATGTAGGCATACAATAGTTTTCAGTGATTAATTGAACAACGTAAAATAAAGGGGGATACAATAGTTGACGTCTGTAATGAGTTTATAATGTCTAAAAGGCAGTACAGTAATAAAAAAAACGATGAAATAGAACACGACAAAAGTCGGATTGTTAAAAAGAGGAAGAGTTAAGAGACACTAGTTGGCATATGCTTAAGTGCCAATATTCTAGATAATGACATAAGTAATAAACACCTTCGATTGTGCACGGAATAAAATTTAAAAAAACCTATAAAACAAATTGCTAAAGAAGCCACAATGAAAGAAAACAGTGCTGCCCATAATCAGCACCCTCTGTTAGTGTTAACGCATAGGCGAGAAATGGTTGGAGGAACGTGACCACCAGAGGGCCCCTCCTACCCTTCGGCACTCCGTTGCAAGCAAAGAAGGATAAAATTCCATAACAGTGAATGACCAACATTATCTAGTTAATGCAGTATATGAAATGAACAGAGAAGGAACAAGAAAATAGTAGAGTCATGCGTAAAACGTACGAAAAACGAAGTAAATATGTGAGGCACTCAATACTAGGAGAAACTATCAACAAACTATATTATATAACAGAGGCGTGCAGTATGCTCAACACCACCTCCTCCCCCTTACCCAGTGTGGCTTCCGACCCTCCTTCTCTGCTGATGACCAACTCCTCAACCTTGTTCACCTTCTGTCCCTCCAGCTCAACTCCCGTCGCTCCGCCGTTTTTGTTTCCCTTGACCTCCAAGATGCCTATGACCGTGTATGGCATCCCGGTCTCCTCTTTAAACTCCAAACCTACGCCCTGCCTATCAATTTTGTCTGTCTGGTCGCTTCCTTCCTCTCGCACCGTCCTTCCTATGTCACCCTCCACAACACCAACTCCCGTATCTTTTATCCCACGGCTGGCATTCCCCAGGGTTCTGTCCTCTCCCCTCTCCTTTATCTCTTGTATACAGCTGATATGCCCAAGCCACCCCCACCAGTCCACCTTCTCCAATATGCTGATGACACCGCCTTCCTGGCTCTCTATCCTACCCTTCAACGGTCTCAACGTACCCTCCAAACCCACCTTAACCAGTTCACCACTTGGTGTAACCAGTGGCTCCTCCGTCTCAACCCCTCCAAAACCCAGGCAATCATCATAGACCGCACCACTCGCTCCTTTCGCCTCCATGATTTCTACCTCACCCTTTATGGTCGTCCTATCCAACTCACCCCCACCCTGAAATACCTTGGCCTCACCCTTGACCGACACCTCACCTGGACCCCTCATCTCCTGACCATCCAGCAGAAAGCCCATTCCCGCCTCCGCCTGCTGAAACTCCTGTCCGGCCGGACATGGGGATTGCATCCTTCTACCATCCTCCACACCTACAAATCCCTCATCCGTCCTATCCTCTGTTATGCCAGCGTCGCCTGGATCTCCGCCCCCACCCGCTTTTACAAGGCCCTCCAAATCCTTGAACGCCATGCGCTCCGCCTTGCCTTCCGTATCCGCCTTCCTTCCCCCACACGGCTCCTGTATGAACTGATCTCCTTCCCCCACCTCCTCTTGTTCCTCCAACATCTCCGCATCCTTTACATTGTTCGCAGTGTTGATCCCCCCCACCCTCTGGTTTCCTCCTTCCTCTTCACCCCCCCGCCCGTTGCCGCGCCTCTATCGCTTTATCCCTCCCTCTCTCCACCTCCACACCCTCCATCTCCTTCATCAGGGCAATTTCCAACGCCTCCCCCTCCCGGATGACGAACCTCGCCGTGACATATACCCTTCCTTCCAACTATAACCCGGCCTTGTCCCCCCCCCCCTCCCCAGGGCCCCCTTCTCCTCTTTCCTCCTTCTCCCAGAGCGGATTTTCCTCCATCCCCCCCTCCCCTGAGACCCTGCACCCCATACTTGCCTCTCTCCTTCCCACATCCCTCCCTACCTGGCCCTCTTCTGCGCGCCCCCCATTCCCCTCCCCCATCTCTTCCCCTCCCTCCCTTCTTCAGGTCTCCCTCATCTCCTTGAACCTGGCAGATCCTCTGTATTGATCATCATCAGTGTGCCACATCAGTGTTGTGTTTAGTGCTGTTTCTCGTGTGCGTCAAGAGGTGTGATTTTAATTGTGTACTGCCTTGAGGTTCGCCGTCAGTGTTACGTTGTGTGCTATGCCATCCGTCAACACCTTTATGCTCCAGTCATACTGTGCCTTGTGTTCTTTTAATCGTCGCAGTGTGTGGCTTTTTGTGTGTGCTACTTTTAAACAGTTTTTTATCTCCATTTTACAGTCACCCCGTTTTTTTTCTTTGTATATTGCCTTCCATGATGTTCTCCCTTTTTATATCTATGTTCGCCTTCTTCTCTCCTTTGCTGTTTTTAAATGTCTTCTATTGTTTTGTTCTATGTCTTTCGGCTGAAGAGCAGCGCATATGCTGCTGCCAGCCCGCCCCGATGGGGAATTGAAATACAATAAAGAAAAAAAAAAGCGTGCAGTAATTAAATTAAAACATCGTGAAACACAGCAGAGTAGGCATTGGGCACAAATTCATTCTGCCAGTATAGCAGTTTTGTTGGTTCTTTCGTTTTTGCTTTATAAATTTCAAGCTGCTACACTAAATTAAAAACACAGCCTTTTTCCGCTCTGTGGAGAATACGCATACAATTCTCAATGCTCCCTTTGGAATGACCAGTTTCAGTTACATGCTGTCCCAAAGTAGTTTTGTTCCGTGGCTGTGAGTGTTCTTTAAACCTTGATGTAAAAGAGCGGCCTGTTTGACCGATATAATAGTTATATTAATATTGACTGCAGTAACTGTGACCAATATTATATCGGTCAAACATGCCGAGCTTTTAATTTAATGTTTAAAGAACACTCACAGCCACGGAACAAAACTGCTGTGCGACAGCATTTAATTGAATCAGTCATTCCATAGGGATAATTGAAAATTGTATGTGTATTCTCCACAGAGTGGAAAAAGGCCGTGCTTTTAATTTGGTATAGGAGCTTGAAATTTACAAAGCAAAAAACAAAGATCCAACAAAACTGCTTAAATGGCAGAGCGATGTTGTATCCAATGCCTAATTTGCTGCTTTTTTTTTTGTCTCATTTTGTTCGCTTCATCTGCTCGGGGCGGACGTCGTAAGGCATCCGTTTAAATTCGTTGTTCATCGATTAACATTCTCCTAGTATTGAGTGCCTCACATATTTACTTCGTTTTTCGTACGTTTTACGCATGACTCTACTGTTTTCTTGTTCCTTCTCTGTTCATTTCATATACTGCATTAACTAGATAATGTTGGACATGCACTGTTACGGAATTTTATCATTCTTTGCTTGCAACGGAGTGCCGAAGGGTAGGAGGGGCCCTCTGGCGGTCACGTTCCTCCAACCACTTCTCGCCTATGCGTAATTCTGGCGTTAGCGCTAACAGAGGGCGCTGATTATGGGCAGCACTATGTTTCTCTTCATTGGGGCTTCTTTAGCGATATATTTTATAGTTTTTTAATATTATTCCGTGCACAGTCGAAGGTGCTTATTACTTATGTCATTATCTAGAATATTGGCACTTGAGCATATGCCAACTACTGTCTCTTAACTCTTCCTCTTTTTAACAATCTGACTTTTGTCGTGTTCTATTTCATCGCTTTTTATTACTGTATTGCCTTTTATACGTTATAAGCTCATTACAGACGTCAACTATTGTACCCCCTTTATTTTACGCTGTTCAATCAATCACTGAAAACTAGTGTATGCCTACATTAACGACATCTGGTGAACTTACAACACAAACATCTTGTGGCTACTGTACGGCAGCTTGTTTTGAACAATAGTGCTACTGACAACATGACTCGTGCATAAGATTTTATTTATATATGTTTGACGACGCTGGTGCTGATTTTGCTTTTAACTTTTGACGATGCCGCTATGGCTGCACTACGTTAGGACTTTGTTTTTATAAAACAGGTATGCCTCTTCATACTTAATGCGCACGAACGCATATTTATGTCAACAGTACTTTTCATTATGGTCTATTTATTGTTTTTAAGCTGTAGACAACCTGCAAGTGTATTTGTTTTTTCCCCCTTTTTTTGCTGCAGATCTGACGATGGTAATTATAGACCGAACCGGCAATCTGTTAACAAAACGTTTGTGACCATAGACGTAAATTAAAGGAAATTTATTGTACATACGGGTCATTGTTTTATTCGCGACAATGTCTCCGCTTGTGAAAGTGTCATTATGTTCTGTAAGGCAGGTCGGTTTTGTTCTGCTTTGCTGTAATATTTAATTTAGTTTTGTATGGTTGCATTGAGTACTTCATTTAAATGTATCGGAAATTAAGCATGCATGAATTAGAACGAAAGAACTTTACTGTAAGTAACTACAACGTAAAATATTGAGTGTGTTAAGGCAGACACTTTTATCTGCTCCCGAAATTTCTGGGGTGAATAGCGAAAATGTAAAAGCTGTCTAATCTAGCAAAAGGGGAAGAAAGGAGTGCAATGTTTTGTCGATGTCAAGGTTTCTATACAGGGCGTTCGGAAATTCCCGTTACAAACTTCAAGGGTTAATAGAGGGGAGAGAGTACATAAAATTTTGAATAGGAACCCATGTCAATTACGGTAACAGAACTACCCGCGTCTAGTGTTCCAGTCCAACTCCGAGTTTGGATATGCCAGGAAGTTTTACAGCATCGCACTCCACGGTATAGACAAAAAGTTTCGTTCTATTTGTTCCGCTCCGGAATAATGCGGCCACGTGGTCCCTAGCGGCATTTCACATCGTGCGATAGGGGACACAGCTATCAAAAGGCAGAGGCCGAACAAGAGCGGTATTCACAGCCTGTAAAATATCGACGTTTTATTGGAACTGCCCAGCGGATTGCTTTTATAAGGAGGCCACACGGGAAGTTACAATTAAAATCTGTGTAGATCGTGTCTTCCCTAGACAAGGGCATGTCTGTCTCCCGTATACGAAGGGAGTCGCTTAAACGCAGAACCAAATCGATTATTTTTTGTGTTCATCATAAACTATGGCATCATCAAACGAGATAAGAAATACATTGTTTGGTAGCACGCCACCGTTATATTTGAAAGCACTGTTCTCCTTTATAATGTCGTTCTGAATGTTGCTCGTCATTGCGTTACTCAAACGGGAACATACTCAAGTATGAGTAAACGATCTTGATGAAACTTGGGGTGGGCGGTGTAGAGAGGGCAAAATAGTGCAGTATGTATTTTTTTTTGTTTGTGTATAATTTCATTTTTAAGGAGTAAAACACGTCGAAAGGTAATTTTGCATATTTGTATTATAGGAAATGTCTTCGAAACGCTGATATATAAAAACTGTTTTACATATAAAAGTCGATACGCGATTAATGTTCTTGAAAACTGTATAATCAACGTTTGTAATAATATGGAATTTTGCAAAATACCCCATCACCATTTATTAATTTTAGAAAATGAAAACATTTGCTATAACACAAATTAAAGAAGGTTCTGAGCCCCTCCTACATCCCTGAGTAATAAATCTGATTTCTGAAATACCATTTTTGGGAAATAAGCTTTACACGGTGTATGCTGTGGGAGTATTTTCAACATACCTAACTAAAATATCTAAAATTCTTTACTATTCTAATTATTTATTTTATTTACTTTTGTTTTATGTTAAATTGTTGTTTTACGTTTTAAGCTCATGGCTTTTAGTTGTGTAGTTTACTGTTTCACATACGTGTATTTTGTATTCGAAAATAATAAACAACTCATTATCATGATAGAAAATAATTAAAATAATGATAAGCTGTAAGGAAACGCATGAAATATAACGGTTTTTACCACGCTCGTAAAATGGACGACTTGTCTTCGCGTAACATTCACTACGAAGAAGCAAATATAATACAAAATTCAACAGGATTTCAAATTGCCACTGGTGGTCCTCTAAATATCCTGATTTGTATCAAACATATTTCATTACATTGATAAGCTTTGGCGTAGAGAATTGACTACGTATCAGTGACTACAGCTTGATTGTATTGTTTCCCAAATGGAGATTATCAAAATCATTCAACAGAACTACATCCGAAAAACCTCTCACAAATTTCTTCCAACATCAAGAGCCGTATACGGCCCACGGCTGTAACTGTTTTATATTGGTTTTTCCGTCGTGTGTGTTACGTGAATATATTTCGTTTGTTTTATTTGCGCACTGTAAAAAAAGTTGTTTTAATCGTTTCCTCACAGATTATCATTATTGTAATTACTTTCTATCATAATAATGAGTTATTTATCATTTTCAGATAATAAACTACACGTATGTGAAACGGCAACTAAATAACAAAAAAGTTATGAATGTAAAAATTAAAATAAGTTAAAACATAGAAACAAATGTAAGAAAAATAAATAATTGGATAATAAAGAATGTTTAGACATTTTAATTAGGTATGTTGAAAATACTCTGACGGCACACTGTGTAAAGCTTATTTTCCAAATATGGTATTTCAGAAATCAGCTTTGTTGCACAGGGATGTATGAGGCTTGACAGCTTCTTTAATTCATGTGATAACAAAAGTTTTCATTTTTCAAAATTAATTAATGGTGGTGGGGTATTTTGAACAATTTCAGATTATAACAAAACTTGATTATAAAGTTTTCAAGAACATTAATTACATAAAAAGTTTTTCATATATCATTGTTTCGAAGGCATTCCCTCCAAACCTAATACGCCAAATTACTTTTCGGGGCCTGTTTTATCCCTTAAAGGTGAAACTGGACACAAACAAAAAACAGAAAAAAATGTGTTGCACTATTTTGCTCCCTCTACACATCAGCCACCTTTAACCAAGACCGTTTATTGACACTCGGAATGTTCCCTTTTCAGATAAGTTAGAAAAGAAAATAAGGCAGATTCACTAACGAGCGTGCACACACACACACACACACACACACACACACACACACACACACACACACACACACACACGTGCCAGGTACATAGTCACTCCTGAAAATTATCAATGTTTTTAATCGTAAGTCCTGAAGGGCTACGGGTTGTTTCCTCGGTCAGTAGAGCCCGATGGTAAATTGTGCCTCATTTAATAACTACAACGATTATCCGGAAAGTAAAATTTTGTAGAGATTCAAACAAAAAGACTACACAGTAACCTGGGAATATGCGTTGGGGCAGATACAGAGCGCTCTGAACTACTATTGAACATATCAGTTACAGGAGTCAACTGATTTCACATCACCGAGTTAAGGGTTATGGCAGTGGACTCACATTTAGGAGGAGCGAGATCATAATACCCAACTCGATTCATGTTATGCACGACTGCCTCATGTTGCATATACACCACCGAATTCCTCCGCCATCCTTGGCGCCGGAACGGTAAGCCTTACCTTCTTTCTATAGTGACAGACTTTTAAGTCTGTAATAGAAGTCGTTCCCCCTGAGATTGGAGGCAGCGCGCGTTTGACTGCCTACATCTAACGCCGCAACGAAAATATTTCCCGGACTGTTGTTTTATTACGCACAAGACACGACATATGTGCTACTATGGGCTGTTGGAACAAAGAGCTTCACTCGTTAGTGACGTGATATCGCGAAAACGTGTCCTTGTCACGAAGCGCGTACTCTCGTCGGTAGAGCATGCGATGATACGGATATTAGAGGATATCCGTAGTAATAATTACTTTGTAGTTAAAAATTAAAGGATAATGTTAGTATTGAGATATTCGTCTATTTGCATTACGTGCCATTTTCGTCAATTTGCATTGCTTGCTGTCGATAATACTTACTATTCTTTTGAGTTATGTCACCCATTCTATCCGGAGTGCCACTATTTTGTCCTGAATGTAATTCTCCAGAGAAAGTATAATTACACTCTAAGGGCTATAGATGGCGACATGGCTTCCTTCGTAATTTTTCGCAGGAATGCACGTCCGTCTTATTTCCATCATACCAGCCTTATCTCCATCCTGTTTCGTTTGCATTAACGGACTTAACGAAAGTTGCCACAGAGCGAATTAAAGGCTGTTCTGTGATACTCTATCCATTGGAATCTTCGTTTCCTGCTCAGACTCCTGTTTGTCACACATGACATGAATCATGTACAGTAGAATATCAGTGAATCTATCAACGCCTCTCTTTAATATATTCACCAGTACACAATGCAATTATTAGATTGAGAATTGTAGCACTTACACGCTATTTGATATTGTGGTGAATTACAGCACCTTTCATAAACGAAATTTGAAACCAACTTTTAACAGTATGCATTATATGACGATAAGTATTAACAAATGTTTTATTTGAATTCCCACTGTTGTGGTCACGATCCGCTGAATATTTAACAAAACCCGTTTCGGTAATGTCGACGCAAATTCGTAATATATGGAGCATATGAATAATATCGGGTATGTTTATATACTACGGGCAACGCTCTTGCCGCAGTGGATACACCGGTTCCCGTCAGATCACCGAAGTTAAGCGCTGTCGGGCGCGGCCGGCACTTGGATGGGTGGCCATCCGGGCAGCCGTGCGCTGTTACCAATTTTCGTCGTGCACTCAGCCTCGTGAAGCCAACTGAGGAGCTACTCGACCGAATAGTAGCGGCTCCGGTCACAGAAAACCATATTAACGACCGGGAGAACGGTGTGCTGATCCTATCCGCATCCTCAGCTGAGGATGACATGGCGTTCGGATGGTCCCGATGGACCACTTGTGGCCTGAAGACGGAGTGCTTACACACTACACTGTTTGGTTGGCTTTCACAAAAATTATAAGTAGTGTAGGTCTATGTGACCTACCACAACATCAGTTCACTCTCAAGTGATACTTGGCGTCTACCCTAAATGTATTTAAAGAGATTCCTGTCCTCTCCCCCATATAAAGGGATTTGATCACACATAACGATAGGTAAAAATGTATTTATGAATGGAATAAAGGTGCCTAAAGGCTATCACTCGTTTCATATATATTAGTATTAATTTAAAAGATTTTTCTGTTTCATATTAAATTTGAATGTATATTAATATGATTGTAAACATGCTCGAGAACACTAAATAAATCCTCAAACCCTTCTGCCATCTTAGTAAAATAAAATAAGTTAAATTGATACGAAATATGAAGTAACAGAATTTATGTATGAAAGTCTCATCTTAGAGAAATTTTTGTGCCGATCATAAAACTGGTCTTAGATTTTGCGGGCCCGTAAGATTTTAGAAGTTATAGTGGTTTTAACATATCGATTTATATTTTATTAATATTAATACAACTGGTGAAATTGGATTACTGTTGAACGTGTAACACGTGACTTTTGCTCTCTAGCATCTGTTGAATAATGTTACTTTCTAAAAGAGTCAGATCAGTTGGTCTCAAATGAAGCCTATTATTCTACTATGATCTTCGTCCACTCCCGTAGGTGAGTGGTCAACGTGCTGACTGCAATGTGGAGATCCAGGGGTCGGTTACCAGTACTACCATGGGTGTTTCCTTCGTGTGAGGGGACTGGAAAGGGATGCACTCACCCTTATGATGCCAGTTCAGAAGCTACTTGACAGAGTAGGTCTACTAGCCCTGTATCAGTATGAGTTGGTTGATTGGGTAACTAGCTGTAACTGTGGCTGGAGTCTCTATGATCTCCCCTCTTAAGAGTGTGTATTAATTGAACCAACTATCATTATTCCCCAGCAGAACACTCACCGGCTGATCTTCTGTCCCAGGTGTCGGGCTTTGTTTCTTATAGCATGTGTTTCGTCGCCTAGTAAAGAACTGATTAAAGGGACAGCAAGGAAGCAACAGATCAATGAGTCAGTATCGTCTGGCAATGTATCTATTCTGAAACGGACACGTAAATGAGAGGTAGCCGTGTCACAAGTTTCGTAACGTATCACTCAGGATAAAGCAGCCGCTTGACGAGCAACTGACTTGCTGTAGGATAAGTCAAAAAGCAAAAGTTCACTTAAACAACAATGACTTCAGTATAAAGACCAGTCCCAAGCAATACCGCACAATGAATGATTATGAATCACTGCAACAAAGAAGGTAGCCTAAGGTCAGGAATGCGGTCATAGTAACAGGGGTCGGACTAGAGCTTACCGCACTACATGTCGATTGAAGCGGTGGTATTACGTTGTGCAAATATAATGACGGTACATACGGAACCATCGTAGTTGCAGCGAACAATTCGGAGACGATTAACACAACGACGCTCCCAAAGTAATGGAAGACAACACTTACCACAAAATAGCGGTAACTGTTGCATGAGGAACCTCGCGATGGCAAAACCTTTAATAACTGCAACGGGTTGGAGTGGAGAAGTGAGCTACGGACCATTTCAAGACTCGATCGACGAACTATGGTGAACATCTTCGGTATACGAAAAGGTCCTTGCAGCCAGCGTAACTGAAGCTGGAGTTGTAACCAACCTCTCTTCTGTTCGGAGCGGCCAAGTTCTTGCCTTCAAGATGAGTGGCCCAAACTGGCGCGGATTCCCAGAACATGGAAGACTTTGTATATCTCCGCCACCGCGTGACTTCCACGATGATTCGAAATAACGGCCAGGGAACCAAGCTAGTTTTCATCATCTCGAGTGTTTTCAACATTAGAGAAATGGGGAATTCCAAAATTATCCTCTATGTAGACAATACCTCGGTAGTGACTGCGGACCTGGGAAAATTGGTTTAGCAGTATTAATTGAGTAAATGAGATTGACGGATTTTTAATTAATTAACCGACCGGTCTCTGGTACCTATGCACTCGGAATTTTATTGAGAGTTAGAATCTGTGTTCAGATTTAAAGAATTAACTTTATTACGGTGGGGACTGGTCTGCCATCTCCAAGTGCGTTAAATACTTGTCAACGTCACGGTGTTACAGCTGCGCTCTCAAGAGAACAATAAAACACACAAACAAAGCAATTAAGACATCTAAACGGACGAATCACTGTGCAAGCATTCGTTGGGCCCTTTAATTCTACACGTAAATTCTGGCACTCACAACCCTCGTTCAGGATGACAGAAGGACGGCCGTGTGCGACAAACTGTTGTTGAATCCAGCTCCGACGAGAGGGTGGGTAGAATAGGCGAGCGGGTAAGCCAGCCATTTAACCTAGCAATACCAACGTAGTTTACATAACGCTTCTTACCAGGGGGGCTACTTTAAGCCCAACAAAAATATTAAAAAACAAAATTTGCTAATTGTTGTTGAATTACATTAAAAATATACGTTTCAAACAGTTCCTGATGTGTAAGTAGTGTCCGGGACTTGGAAATATCATCTAGCCAAGTCAGCGCATTACCGACAGAGGATACTTTATGCTCGCCGTAAAAAAAGTTAAAAGATGCGAAATTCGTTAATCGTTGTTATCTTTTACCCGCACTTTTTAAGCAGATACTCATGTGTAAGTAAGGCCCTAAATCTGAAATTTTTAAAACGTTTATGGAATATGGTAGAAGAGCTCATTAAAAACAATATTTTTTTTAAAAATTTAAAATTTAACGTAATTGACTAGCTTACAGTATTTTCAAAAGGCGGACACAAAGTTATTTCCCATCCTCGCCCTTGGGGTTGCTGGCAGCTGTGCACTGTGAGCCTCAGCATCTGGAGAGGCAACCGACTGTCGGTGACACTGAAACGCCCCTCTAGTGGCTGTTGTTGCTTCCTAGGCCGTGACCTTGGGGGCGCGCTTGCGGCCAGCTGTCGCCGCTTTGCAACAACAAACCGTCCGGGCTAACAGCCTGAACACCGGAGAGACTCGTATTTTAGTGTGCTCTGAGGTAGGAGCCTGCGACTGACAGGCTGTTGTGGACCAATTGCGGGACGACCTCTCACAGCCTTATGGCGTCACAAATAAACACCTTATAACGAACACAAACAATATAAATATTAAGCCACTTAAATATCTTATCTACTAAATTTCCTAGCGGTCGCCTTTCTTCTCCGTGGCTCGGCTTCAACTTTCTGGCGCCCAGCACTCGCACAGTTTTTTAATGTAATTAGGATTTGCTTCTTTTGGGGTTGATTTGGGGGAGTGGACCAAACAGCAAGGTCATCGGTCCCATCGGATTAGGGAACGATGGGGAAGGAAGTCGGCCATGCCCTTCGAAAGGAACCATCCCGGCATTTGCCAGAGGCAATTTAGAGAAATCATGGAAAACCTAAATCAGGATGGCTGGATGCGGGTTTGAACCATTTTCCTCCCGAATGCGAGTCCAGTGTGCTAACCACTGCGCCACCTCACTCGGTGACTGCTTCTTTTGCCAAAACAGAGTGGAGTTTACATAGTCTCACCTCATTAATATGTTGTGCAGAAACAACTACGAAAAAATTCTGAAACAGTGGCTTATTACATGAGGAACTGAGGAAAAGTAAGGTCCATAACTTACGAAAAAGCACATCCTCAACAAAAAAATTGGTAATGTCTTCACTTACGTCGTTCCAAAACCCATAGCATTTCCTGTTTCACCAGCTGTCGGTGCCCTCAAAAAATACATTCCTTCGTCGAGTAAGGCCATAGTAGGCGGACTAACACGATAGGTATTCAAGTTTTACATAATAACGATACGGTAAAATACTCTCCTCTTTCCGTGCTATCATTTGCCAAAATCTAATTTCGATATCTGAAACCGTTTATGAAGTATGAGGAATGTTGTGCATATTTCACTCTGGCTTCATCACTGGTGCGGAGCGATCGCAGATGATTATACTACATCAGATCATTTTTCTCGAGAGTGGTGACAGCTAGATACCTATACCCAAGTCTAAATAAAAATTCAGTATGTTAAATTAAATTTCATAAGCGACGATATATTGTATAAATATGTACCAAATGCAACATCATAGCGACCCCTATTTTCCATTGTACACTTTTCCGAATTTCACATAGTGTCTTACTTGCAGGTTAATATCACAATAACTGGGACCAATAACTACATGATGGGCACATTATCATGAAACGAATAGTTTCTGTAAAATAGTGTGAGACGGTATGCAGGGTGCGCACCTCGATTCTGTCATCGCTGACCGGCCGAAAGGTGGAAAAAATTATCGTCATCTCCTTCCCAACGAGCGAATGAACTCGCCCAGCCTTTTGGACGAAAGATGGTCACTGCGCATTGGCCACCGTGTCCTGCGTGAGGTATACAAATGACAGCTCCGCCCATGCACTGCCCTTTTGTACCTTGTGTACGCGATACCATCGCTATCTGTATCCGTGCGTATCGATATCCCATGACTTTAGTCACCTCAGTGTAAAAGCCGGCACAGATGATTTCAACCACGAAACTGACTATGTATGTTTACAGCCAGAAATTCATCCATGGCGACTCATTCAGAGGGTTCGGCCGTTCCGCTGACTGAGTGCAGACCGGCCGAATTTGAGTGAAGGATTAACTAACCATTTTCCAACACTCCTACTGAGATCATTAAAAGTTGGCATATTCGAGTGTGCCCTATCTGTAATTCCTCTTCTGGGGAAGGAAGTAATGTTGCTACAGCTCTCACGGGCGTAATTACTGGCCTCAAGAGCGTCAGCTCTGCAAGGGAATGCTCAGTAGCATCGTGGATTAAAGTGTCAATGATCTCTTCAAACTGCGAAATGTAGTCTACCCATTTCGTATGTCAAGCTGAACAACGAAACCTCGTCAGATGCCCGAATTCGGAGAACACTCTTCAATAGGATTTCTGTTGCATGGTGAAGGCTTTTCCGGTGATTAGTAATTACATCCGACCTACTTCCATAAGGGAAGCGGTCGCTATCGATTGTGTGTTCTCACTGTATTCGCCTTGAGCGTCCTCCCTCGAGAATTAGAGCGCTGTACTGACGTAAAATTCCTGTCTGAGTCGGCTTTAGTTGGCGCGGGGTCCTGTGCAGAACTCCGCATCTGTCGTTTCCTCCCCCTCCCCCTCCCCTCCCGGCCACTCCAACAATACACACGATAAACCGTTTCCACGTTTAAAAGAATTGTAACACACATGATACTCCACTGCCACGCTTAAAAGAATTTTAAGTTCGTCGTTAACTTGCTGCCAACATATCAAAAGACTATTACCGCAACAGAGCTACTGTTGTGGTAGTAAAACAATTCATGGGAGAAGGAATCTCAGTAGGTATGGTAATTGATGGTTCAAATGGCTCTGAGCACTATGGGACTTAACTTCTGAGGTCATCAGTCCCCTAGAACTTAGAACTACTTAAACCTAACTAACCTAAGGACATCACACACATCCATGCCCGAGGCAGAATTCGAACCTGCGACCGTAGCGGTCGCGCGGTTCCAGACTGTAGTGCCTAGAACCGCTCGGTCACCCCGGCCAGCGTATGGTAATTAATAAAATGTTAATAATAAAAACTAACTCACCTATGAGTGTCCTCAGAATTTAATGAAATTCAAATTCAAGCAAGATTCACAGATACTGTTTAGGATCAGTCTTAAATGTACTCATCACCTCACTGTACTCTATATTTGCATGAAAATAAATGATTTGTGAGTTTGGGCACTAAGGGTTTTCTGATTTTCAGACTTTACACAAAACGTTTCTATCTTGCTCTTTGACGAGCAAATTCATTAAGTGTCATAAAAATTTAATTTTGAAACCACTTCCTGTTCCACTGATAACACGGCAAGAGAAGACGGGTTCTTGCGAGATGCTGCTCCTGTAATAACTCTTGGTCAACTTCAAACATGAAAAACTCCTTTCGGCGGAAGCGACGATCACTGGCACAATTAGCAAAATTCTATAAGCATTGTAAATGTTGGGATATTTCATTTAACTATTTCAATATTAGCACTGGAGTTAATATATCCTTGGGCATCATATTTCTGAACACTATGATATCCATCAAAAGTTCTGGTTCAATAATGTCTTTTAAACATTCACCGTTTACGTTTACACTTAGCTCTTTCTGAAGTTTCTTATGACATTTTCAGTTCTTCGTCTTGGATGTGCCGTAAGCATTCTAGAGAGAACAAAAAGCCGAATATTTCGGAATACTTACTCAATTGCCCAAACATTTCCTTCAAACTTTTTAATACTGTGACAACGACAGGATAGAAAAAATCAATTTTCTAGTTCTGTAGTGCTCTACCGGAAATTGTGGCATGCAAACCATGTCGTCACTTTCATAATCAGATTGCTTCGTCTTCTTGCCAGCTTTTTTTTAAATATATATTTTGGCTCAAACGGTAAACTTTCAGCTCTCTGTTTCGCAGTTAGCTGCGCGTTAACAAAACCTTCACGGAAATTCTCAAGAAACTACTCTAAATTTTTCCGAGCATTAGTTACTACCTTCACGTCCATGTTCTCTGCTTGAGGTGCCTTACTTGTGACGTTAATGGCAAGGAGAAAATCATACCATATGACAACGCCTGCAATAAACCTTCAGTTTTCTAATCCGTTCACAGTAAGCGAGTGTGCTTTACCCTTTGTTTTCGATTTATCAGTGCTATTTCTCACCTCAAGAAGGGCATCTCTTCACTTATCTTGCTTCGTTATAGCTTTGAAACACTCCACCCTACGTTCCCCTCGAGTATCTGAAAGCTTCTTCACTGTTAAAGATGGTACCCTTTTCAATAAGATTTCCCATCTCTTTGAATTACACCAAAAAATGTGACTGCTTTTACTATAGACTTAGCTGCATATAATAACATATGATTAAGACTGTGGTTAGCACACGGCATACAAAATGCTCCTGGATTACACTTTAGGTTTCGGGCATGAACATCACTTAGATGAACTCTCATATCTGCGCCATTATCGTTAACTTTGGCCTTTCCAACCATGAATATCGAGACCTAGTTGGGCTAATTTCGACAAAAGGGTTTCAGTCAAACTTCCTCCTGTTGTTGAAGTGGCGTTCAGAAAACCGAGAAAATGTTCTCCTGCAGTCACTACGCCTTCGGATAAGTTTACAAACCTAACAATCATGTCATTTGTTAATTGCGGTTTGTATCAGGAGTATAACCAGGCGTGATTGAAAAATATGTACTTCCTGTTAGAAAATTAACACTGCTGTTTTTTACTTCGTTGGCAAGCAGATTTATTTGTTCATTTTGAACGACTTTACTAGGATAATGGTCATGAACTTCTTGAGACTCCGCGGTGATAACACCGGTTCCTGTCACATCACCGAAGTTAAGCACTGTCGGACTTGGCTAACACTTGGATGGGTCACCGCCCGGGTATGCCGAGTACTATTGGCAAGCGGGGTGCACTTAGCCCTTGTGAGGCCAATTGAGGAGATACTTAACTGAGAAATGAGAAGTAGCAACGACGGTCGCGAATATTGACAACGGCCGGAAGAGTGGTGTGCTGATCACACGCCCCTCCGTTTCCCCATCCGGTGGCGCCAAATTCTGAGGATGACGCGGCGGCCGATCGGTACCGTTGAGCCTTGAAGGCCTGTTGTTCCGACGGTTTTTGTTTGTGAATGTTCTTGTAAAACAGGGTCAAATTTTGTCATTTCAATCAAACCAAGACAATAATCATTATTATCTTGATAACGGCTTCTTTTCTCGTAAGGTCATATATTATGCTGAGCCAGGGATCTGGCGGCGAGTATAGTTCTCGTTAGAACCTGACGCCAAATTCCCTTCCATTTGTAGTACTTCAAGGTCATTTCGATCGATTACCGCCTTCCTTGTTTCAACCTGTTTCACATTCTGGCCATTTTTTGTAGGCTCTATGTGTTTAAATGATTGTTCATGCTCTTGAAGCCGATTTCCACGCCGGCCGGTGTGGCCAAGCGGTTCTAGGCGCCTCAGTCCGGAACCACGCTGCTGCTACGGTCGCAGGTTCGAATCCTGCCTTGGGCATGGATGTGTGTGATGTCCTTAGGTTAGTTAGGTTTAAGTAGTTCTAAGTTCTAGGAGACTGATGACCTCAGATGTTAAGTCCCATAGTGCTCAGAGCCATTTGAACCATTTGAACCGATTTCCACAATTAACTCAGTCTCGCAGACCATAACTGGACAGCTTGATTGAAGGAGATCCAAAAAATTTACAACAATAACAAAACACGCACGCCGGAGTTATTCTGTAGCAAAAAACTTTGTTGGTAGATTCAGAACACAAAGCCATTTTCGTTTCATTTTTTTCTTTACTAGACCAAGTTCTTACGTAAAAATGAGTTCAAAATTTTCTTCTGTTTGTGTAGTAAAAATTGATCTATCATGAGGATGTTAACGTATTAGGCCAAGTAACTGGGTTCAGATTTGTGATTATTTCAGGATCGCTACTAATAGGTCTACCTCAATGGGTGGTAGCAGGATGTTCGCATTCAAATACTTCCTTTCCATTTTTATCTAAAGCACTAAATTATCAGAGGTTATTGCTAATACCATCGCCGGGGTAGTTATTCTTAATTTGTGAGAATGTTGCTCGAAGAAACTTTTCGAAAGCTCCTTTTTGTGAGTTCAAAAATTGTTCATAATGTAGCTTTTTCTTGTTCTTTTGAGCACCTGAATCGAATTTCCTAAATCAATCTCTCTCTCATTAGACATTCCCCTGTCGGAACTGTAAACTTCACAGCACAAGAAAAACACTGTATCTTAACACAGAACCCACCCATAACACATGGAACGGTGTAAAATGGAAACATACATTTAAACTCACTACAATGAACAAATTATTCTGAGAGAGATACCGTCTGGCCGATGACTGTGATGTTTGATTGTTAGCCACAACAGTGAGTTGCAAGGGTGCGGTGGAGAGGGGGGGGGGGGGGGGGGAGCGTGGGAGATAATGAATTGCGTATCTCTGCGCATCCCATCATACTCCTTGGTTCCCAGGACTCGGATGCAACGATAGTTCTCTGTGACGTACACCTGTATCCATGTAGTCGCATGTCCCAGTGGATATATGATTCAATTACATTACATTCGTAATTAAAATTAACATTTGAGTTAGAAACACCTTACGTTATTCTTTCAATTTGTTTATAATACCAACATTAAAATTACCTTCTAATTCTTTGCGGGGGACCTGTACGGTGGCACCGTTTGCACATGCTTAGGGTCGGCTCTGATTCCTGGCGTACAGATTATTCTGGTGAAAGCTGTTACCTCGTCCTCGACGTGCCGAGCATGGGCTTCTCCAGACCTGTGACTTGGTTCTGTGGCCGGTCATTGCCACGACCCATTCCTACACTAGGTGCAAGTATACGATTTTTCGCCGCTTGGAAATTGTATAATTGGTTGGTTGATTTAGGGGAGAGGACCAAACAGCGAGGTCATCGAACCCATTGTCTAGTATCAACAGTATTTCCAAAGGTTATTCTGTATTGATGACTGGAATAGTTAATAACTGTCGCCTCGCCCATTCTGGCATCGTGTGGTATATTAATGGGATCATTTCGTCGGGATCCATTGGTGGCTGCAGGTGTTGCACTGCCAAAATTTCTCAGATAAAAAGCTCGCGGAGACTCTCGCCGCTGGGACTGTATTCTGGCCCCGTTAGCACAAAGCGTTTAACTATTTCCTGACGTGCCCGGTTCCAGCACTGAACCAGGAAATCACAGCTCATCTGCACAAGTCCGCATAATAGCGTACTATTATTTGGCATTACAGCATCGCCTCGCATTTGGGGTGTTGTCCAGATGAGTTTAGTAATTGTCGTGGATCAATATTACCAGACTCGTACCAGTCTTGAAAATGTTGGAGGAATTCCAAGTGGTGAATTTTTAAATTCAGTCCACTTTTTCGCTCCCAGTTGGAGGGTGCGTAAGGTACAGTCTGTGGCAACAACTGGTAACTGTGGTTTTCAAGGGTCTGGGGCAACTCCTCTCCCAGTGAATTCAAAACGCTCGATCCCGCTGGAACAGTAGTGGCTCTCTCCGTGATAGTGAACGATCTATTCAGTATACATGCGAGAACATACGTACCTAATATGGTCCAAAACGCCGGGCATCAAAACTGAATTTTCTGATGCTCATACATAGGGTTCTGTTGTCGATAAAAAGGTAGCGTCAAGTATTTTGGATAGCCCTTGGGCTACGTACTATTTGTATCCCCAGTAGGAGGATCATATTAGTGTCACTATTCTACGGTACAGGGTCAAAATATGAATATTACACACTTCCTCTTGCTCAGGCAAATGGAGAAAATCGGTTGGCTCTTTTTTCATTTGATTTAGCCTATAGTGGGCTTGTTGGGACGTACGGAGGCAGCACTGGTTCCTCAGAAAACCCCAAATAGCTTTTTTTAACGATATTTTCGCCGTCACCGTCGGACAAAAACCCAGTCAAGGATTCCAAGACGGGTATGCTCAGCGAATAGCTGAAATATCCTTACGATTTATCCCTAAGGTCCCGAACTCGAACAAACTCGAAATTTTTCTTGATATCTTTATCCGTTTCCAAGATACAGAGGTTCAATATTACTTTACACGCAAAATCCGTTATGAAGCGAAATCTACATAATAAATAACTGTAGCAAATTGATAAAATTTTAACGGTATATTCTGTAGGCATTTATCTAGAAGAATCATCTCCCCGTTTTCAAAAATCTTTATCCGTTATCGAGAAACACCCATTAAACCTTTTTTTATCAAAACCGAGCCGTAGGTTCCGAAACGACTATGCACAGCAAAGTGCTGTAATATTTACAACGTGTTCCTACTATCCCGATCAATCCTGAACATTTTCTTCATATCCGTTTCCGAGATACAGAGGTTAAAAATTACCCTACTTCTACGTGTAAATAACGCACATAAAATGTGGTGTGAGTCGAAAACAGTTTATGAAGTGACGTAGCATGGAGAAATGTGCCGTAAAATGTCCCCGTGATGATCTGGGAACCCCACGTTGTAGTACTGAAGCCCATGCAAAATTGTTTTGTTCGTAAAATCCGATCTAAGGTGTAAAATCAGTTCCGAGTTCTTTCAGTTTCACGTAGGTAAACTATTTAAGTTTTATTAACCAATAGATGTGCTGGTGCAGCCGGGATATGAAGCTAACCAGCTGAGAAATGCTCCTATCGGGAAACAAGAAATGCTAATATATTCCCGTTTATTTAAAAGTCTCGACTGAGAGGTTGAGTACCAGCTGCTTCATTCTACCTTCCTCAGTACCTTCAAAAACGTTCAGCAAAATTTTTGGCATGGCCATATATTCAAACTTTTTTATGCTGAGAGAGAAGGGGACAGTGGCAGTAAGAATGACAACGAAGAAGAGAGGGAGTGTGACAGCTAGAAGAGACAGTACAGGGTGTGTACGATACGGGACAACCGGAAAAAAACCCGGAAATCTTTTCATCCGGGTGAAAACCGGGAATAGCCCGGGAATTTTTCGGAATTCCGGAAATTTTTCATTGTTTTAGCTTTCAGTTAAATTTTTCTAATTTTGAGTGGTAAGAATTAATTCTCTAGCAAAGAATGTTGCTGTATCCTGCTACTGTAGAAAGATACTGCAGCAATCAAATATAAACGAGTGGCAAAGGAAATGCGCCATGTATAACAACAAAACACGGTGCACACCAAAGCGTCTGCAAACAGCAAAAATATGTCAAAGGCTTTCGGGCGAAGACTATGTAATACTTCGTAATAATAAACTGCTTTCTCTGAGCGTGACGTCACAACTGTTTATATTAGGTTCGTTTGAACAGTTGCCAGCAGACTCATGCTGCGTATGCGCAGTTGACTCGCGTATGACAGTACTTTTCTCCCGCTTCCCGCTACTTGAAGTGTGCCTGTTAGCTGTATCGGCAGTAGCAGCAGGTACCCAGATGGTAACGAGTTGTTGTTGTGGTCTTCAGTCCGGAGACTGGTTTGATGCAGCTCTCCATGCTACTCTATCCTGTGCAAGCTTCTTCACCTCCCAGTACCTACTGCAACCTACATCCTTTTGAATCTGCTTAGTGTATTCATCTCTTGGTCTCCCTCTACGATTTTTACCCTCCACGCTACCCTCCAATACTAAATTGGTGATCCCTTGATGCCTCAGAACATGTCCTACCAACCGATCCCTTCTTCTGGTCAAGTTGTGTCACAAACTTCTCTTCTCCCCAACCCTATTCAATACTTCTTCATTAGTTATGTGATCTGCCCATCTAATCTTCAGCATTCTTCTGTAGCACCACATTTCGAAAGCTTCTATTCTCTTCTTGTCCAAACTATTTATCGTTCATGTTTCACTTCCATACATGGCTACACTCCATACAAATAATTCCAGAAATGACTTCCTGACACTTAAATCTATACTCGATGTTAACAAATTTCTCTTCTTCAGAAACGCTTTCCTTGCCATTGCCAGTCTACATTTTATATCCTCTCTACTTCGACCATCATCAGTTATTTTGCTCCCCAAATAGCAAAACTCCTTTACTATTTTAAGTGCCTCGTTTCCTAATCTAATTCCCTCAGCATCACCCGACTTAATTCGACTACATTCCACTATTCTCGTTTTGCCTTTGTTGATGTTCATCTTATATCCTCCTTTGAAGACGCTATCCATTCCATTCAACTGCTCTTCCAAGTCTTTTGCTCTCTCTGACAGGATTACAATGTCATCGGCGAACCTCAAAGTTTTTATTTCTTCTCCATGGATTTTAATACCTACTCCGAATTTTTCTTTTGTTTCCTTTACTGCTTGCTCAATATACAGATTGAATAACATCGGGGATAGGCTACAATCCTGTCTCACTCCCTTCCCAACCACTGCTTCCCTTTCATGTCCCTCTACTCTTATAACTGCCATCTGGTTTCTGTACAAATTGTAAATAGCCTTTCGCTCCCTGTATTTTACCCTGCCACCTTCAGAATTTGAAAGAGAGTATTCCAGTCAACATTGTCAAAAGCTTTCTCTAAGTCTACAAATGCTAGAAATGTAGGTATGCCTTTCCTTAATCTTTCTTCTAAGATAAGTCGTAATGTCAGTATTGCCTCACGTGTTCCAACATTTCTACGGAATCCAAACTGATCTTCCCCGAGGTCGGCTTCTACTAGTTTTTCCATTCGTCTGTAAAGAATTCGTGTTAGTATTTTGCATATGTGGCGTATTAAACTGATCGTTCGGTAATTTTCACATCTGTCAACACCTGCTTTCTTTGGGACTGGAATTTATTATATTCTTCTTGAAGTCTGAGAGTATTTCGCCTGTCTCATACATCTTGCTCACCAGATGGTAGAGTTTTGTCAGGACTGGCTCTCCCATGGCCGTCAGTAGTTCCAATAGAATGTTGTCTACTCCGGGGGCCTTGTTTCGACTCAGATCTTTGAGTGCTCTGTCAAACTCTTCACGCAGTATCGTATCTCCCATTTCATCTTCATCTCCATCCTCTTCCATTTCCATAATATTGTCCTCAAGTACATCGCCCTTGTATATACCCTCTATATACTCCTTCCAACTTTCTGCTGTCCCTTCGTTGCTTAGAACTGGGTTTTCATCTGAGCTCTTGATATTCATACAAGTGGTTCTCTTTACTTCAAAGCTCTCTTTAATTTTCCTGTAGGCAGTATCTATCTTACCCCTAGTGAGATAAACCTCTACATCCTTACATTTGTCCTCTAGCCATCCCTGCTTAGCCATTTTGCACTTCCTGTCGATCTCATTTTTGAGACGTTTGTATTCCTTTTTGCCTGCTTCATTTACTGCATTTTTACATTTTCTCCTTTCCTCAATTAAATTCAATATTTCTTCTGTTACCCAAGGATATCTACTAGCCCTCGTCTTTTTACCTACTTGACCCTCTGCTGCCTTCACTACTTCATCCCTCAAAGCAACCCATTCTTCTTCTACTGTATTTCTTTCCCCCAGTCCTGTCAATTGTTCCCTTATGCTCTCCCTGAAACTCTGTACAACCTCTGGTTCTTTCAGTTTATCCAGGTCCCATCTCCTTAAATTCCTACTTTTTTGCAGTTTCTTCAGTTTTAATCTACAGGTCATAACCAATAAATTGTGGTCAGAGTCCACATCTGCCCCTGGAAATGTCTTACAATTTAAAACCTGGTTCCTAAATCTCTGTCTTACCATTATATAATCTATCTGATACCTTTTAGTGTCTCCAGGGTTCTTCCACGTATACAACCTTCTTTCATGATTCTTAAACCAAGTGTTAGCTATGATTAAGTTGTGCTCTGTGCAAAATTCTACCAGGCGGCTTCCTCTTTTATTTCTTAGCCCCAATTCATATCCACCTACTACGTTTCCTTCTCGCCCTTTTCCTACTACCGAATTCGTCACCCATGACTATTAAATTTTCTTCACCCTTCACTATCTGAATGATTTCTTTTATTTCATCATACATTTCTTCAATTTCTTCGTCATCTTCAGAGCTAGTTGGCATATAATCTTGTACTACTGTAGTAGGTGTGGGCTTCGTATCTATCTTGGCCACAATAATGCGTTCACTATGCTGTTTGTAGTAACTTACCCGCATTCCTATTTTCCTATTCATTATTAAACCTACTCCTGCATTAGTCCTATTTGATTTTGTGTTTATAACCCTGTATTCACCTGACCAAAAGTCCTGTTCCTCCTGCCACCGAACTTCACTAATTCCCACTATATCTAACTTTAACCTATCCATTTCCCTTTTTAAATTTTCTAACCTACCTGCCCGATTAAGTGATCTGACATTCCACGCTCCGATCCGTAGAACACCAGTTTTCTTTCTCCTGATAACGACATCCTCTTGAGTATTCCCCGCCCGGAGATCCGAATGGGGGACTATTTTACCTCCGGAGTATTTTACCCAAGAGGACGCCATCGTCATTTAATCATACAGTAAAGCTGCATGCCCTCGGGAAAAATTACGGTCGTAGTTTCCCTTGATTTAAGTCGTTCGCAGTATCAGCACAGCAAGGCCGTTTTGTTGTTGTTAAAAGGCCAGATCAGTCAATCATCCAGACTGTTGCCCTTGCAACTAATGAAAAGGCTGCTGCCCCTCTTCAGGAACCACACGTTTGTCTGGCCTCTCAACAGATACCCCTCCGTTGTGGTTGTACCTACGGTACGGCTATCTTTATCGCTGAGGCACGCAAGCCTCCCCACCAACGGCAAGGTCCATGGTTCATGGGGGGAGGTGGCAACGAGTAACGAGAAAAATTTTTCTCCCGCGTCCTAGCTGCCAGATTCGCGCGTGCGCAGAGTTGTCTGAGTTGCAGTGGGGAGGGTGTTAGTTTCCACGTGATCCGTGTTTGCGTTAAGGGGAGCCGGAGGTGCCTATGCTGCCCATGTTAAAATCACTAAGTTTGAGGAACATGTATGAATAAACTACCAAATAGAAAAATTTGAATTTTTTTTTTTTTACATATAGAGTGGTTTAGTATTGCACTTGTGACAGGGATTTTGGAGTATCTTTTCTAGTTTCCTTCCAATTATTATTTTCATTAATGACCCAAATTTTTTTACAAATAATTGCTTTATAATTAAACTGAACTGAAACTACTGAACGTATTGCCAAATGGCTGTGTTACCACTAGGAGTTTGACCACTAGGAGTGCTGTATAAAAATTTCATCTCTCTAGCTTGAGTGGATTTTGAGAAAATGTTCCTTATATTCGAAAAATTCTAATTTATGGGAAATGGCTATCATAGTTTCTCAATACATTCCTGCACTATAGGATGGATTATCAGGGTCTTCTTCTTCAACCTCCAAAAGCTTCCTCTTTTGTCTTCTTTTCTGGCCTGTTGTTCCATCATACTTCATATGCCTTTCTCTTCTTTCTGCTCCTCTTATCCTTTCTCTGTCAATATTTCTTAGTGCTCGTACAGTATTCACCCCAGCTGTAAATCCTAATGCCTTCAGAACTTTACACTTCACACTGTTCCCTTGGTTGTAGGTTGCTATTGCATCATAAATGCCAAAGTGCAGTGTTTTTATGCTTACAAACACCCTTTTAGGAATCACCTTCCAAATCAAATTGTTTACGCTCTCATTAGGATTCTGCGTCTTTCCGTGTAGACATTTGTGTAACAATTCTGGCTGTGCCAAGTCATGAAAAATTTGTTTTATTGCATTTATCACAGCTGCTGGCAAACCATGTTTGTGATCATGGTCCTTTTAAAAAAATGGCTCTGAGCACTATGGGACTCAACTGCTGAGGTCATTAGTCCCCTAGAACTTGGAACTGGTTAAACCTAACTAACCTAAGGACATCACAAACATCCATGCCCGAGGCAGGATTCGAACCTGCGACCGTAGCGGTCTTGCGGTTCCAGACTGCAGCGCCTTTAATAGTCCTTTTTTGCATTATATTTGCACCAGGAATCTTTTGGGCACAGGCTGTGTTGAGGGTATTCATTGGAAGAGGCAGTATGAAGGAACAATGCCCACACTGCTTTTCGCATGTCACTAACATTACTAGTATTTTGCATTATAGTATACCCATAGTATCTCTGTAGACGTTCAATCACCTCATCAGTAAGCCTGCCTCTCCCTCCTATTGTCTTTCCATCACTGAGCTTACTTGAACCCAAAGTTTGTTTGAGCCTTCGAAGCCGTGCACCCATACGCTTTTGCACATGCCCAATGCATTCCAACTTTTCAATTACAAATTCATTTCCATATGGTTTCAGTTCCTCTATAGTCTTGAAACCTTTGGAGTCATCATCCCCAAGGTAGTATTTGCTAGATGTCACAGGGCTATGGCCGGCCATGTGTTGCTTAGCAGAAAAACGCACTGTTTCAGTAATTGTAGTATCGCGACTTGGTATTAGTGTTAATTTTCTTTTCCCTACGTTCTTCCTCTTCTTATATATACGGTTACTAAAACGTGGCATCGTAACCAGAACAACGATTTACACAAGAAGTATAATACTAACAACAACAGGCGCAACACTGAACTAATTCGAAACGGTAAACAGCAAAGAGACGATGTTCCGCGCTCTTAGCGATTCATTTGTCACAGAAAACAAAGTAGCCAACCCTTGCACACTCGCTGTATGCGTAACATAAGGCGCTGTATGCGTAACAGGCCGAGAAAATCCCAAGCAGTTCGCCAGGAAGTCACGAGAGGGTGTTAGATGCATTCAGCGGCCGCCCATTTCCTCTGCAGACGTGGGGAAAATGGTACTAACTCCACTTCTAGGGCGAGTAGAACAATAATTCAAAGTTTACATTAAAGAGGAATGTTCGAATTAATTTTCGGTATCAAAAAAATAAATCGTAATTTTTTTGTATTTGACCACCTCCGGCTCCCCTTAAGTGATTTCGCTGTTTCCTCTTCGTTTACAACTCCTACGTCAAATGAAAATAAAACGGATTTCTGTGGCCGGGAGCTATCAAGTGAATTAAAATACATTCACATAATTACGGAGGGCAAAACTATTTTATTAGTTTCAATTTTCTGATTTTATTTTATTTCCAAGTTCTAGCAGTCAAGCATTAATCGCCTTGGAGAACAATGAAGTTATTTTTGTCAGTTTGCTAAAAAAGGTTGGCTGTATTAATCTTTCCTCTGAGGAAAGCAATTTATTTCAAACGAAGTGTTTCATTCCACAGTATTGGCTAGTTCCAACTGTAAGCTGAATTTCAGGTGCACGTTTTCATCTTCCGCCATGTATGGCGTTATGCCATAATAAAGAACGAAATATGAGATAGTACAGTACTGGTGCTCCAAGAAAATTTACATCCCAAAAACCACTCTGAAAAGCTTAATGTCAGATGGGAACTACTTCATTGTGAATCTGGAAAAAACCAATGTGCACTTCAAGCTGAATTATGAATTTTAGTATGGTTTACGAAATTCCGATGCTCTTGGAGTATCCTCTGATGTCCTGTTTCTTTTATGGCATAATGTAAGCTCTCTTAGTGCTTTATAAAAACGAATATGCGGGCTTCCTGCACCACTGCAGCTACGCACGCGCAATAATGCCTGTTTTCTGGCGCTCTCTGGCAACAGCTAAATCGAACCTATTTCTAACAGTCTCAGGTTAGTATTGCAAATGGTGGTTCGAAAAGCATTACTTTCAAAGAAAATTTATTTTTACGCAAGTTGAATTATGTTACATGTGACAAAGTGGGACCAATTTCTTAAATCACAGAGCGTTTGAAACTGAACACTTGGAGGACCAGCCACTTACAAGAATTTCCAGCCCAGAAGACCAGACATTTGTCATTATTTTAAATTTACTGGCATATTTGGGTGATTTATCTTCAAATTATAACAGACGCAAAAAAAAGATCAATATTACATGTGACAGCTTAGCTTCTCTTCTGCTATACTATGTATATTAATGTAAACCATTAACTTTTCCTCTTTGTGTGTTCTCGCTACGTAACAGTGATCTTGCTATTGGCTGACTAGAACACGTGTCCCATGCTCTGAAAATCTGCTGTCATCGACTGGCTCGACACGCAGGTCGCCGAAGTGGCGTCAAATCGAAAGACCTGCACCAGGCGAACGGTCTACCCGACGGGAGGCCCTAGCCACACGACATTTCCATTTCCATTATCGACTGGCGAGATCATGTGGTATGAGATCCGACTGGCTTACAAAAGGACATTGCAATCTCTACATCTACATTTCTACCCGCAAGCCATCCAACGGTGTGTGGCGGAGGACACTTTACGTGCCACTGTCATTACCTCCCTTTTCTGTTCCAGTCGCGTATGGTTCGCGGGAAGAACGACTGTCTGAAAGCCTCCGTGCTCGCTCTAATCTCTCTAATTTTACATTCGTGATCTCCTCGGGAGGTATAAGTAGGCGGAAGCAATATATTCGATACCTCATCCAGAAACGCACCCTCTCGAAACCTGGACAGCAAGCTACACCGCGATGCAGAGCGCCTCTCTTGCAGAGTCTGCCACTTGAGTTTGCTAAACATCTCCGTAACGCTATCACGGTTACCAAATAACCCTGTGACGAAATGCGCCGTTCTTCTTTGGATCTTCTCTATCTCCTCCGTCAACCCGATCTGGTACGGATCCCACACTGATGAGCAATACTCAAGTATAGGCCGAACGAGTGTTTTGTAAGCCACCTCCTTTGTTGATGGACTACATTTTCTAAGGACTCTCCCAATGAATCTCAACCTGGTACCCGCCTTACCAACAATCAATTTTATATGATCATTCCACTTCAAATCGTTCCGCACGCATACTCCCAGATATTTTACAGAAGTAACTGCTACCAGTGTTTGTTCCGCTATCATATAATCATACAATGAAGGATCCTTCTTTCTATGTATTCGCAATACATTACATTTGTCATTGTTAGGGGTCAGTTGCCACTCCCTGCACCAAGTGCCTATCCGCTGCAGATCTTCCTGCATTTCGCTACAATTTTCTAATGCTGCAACTTCTCTGTATACTACAGCATCATCTGCGAAAAGCCGCATGGGACTTCCGACACCACCTACTAGGTCATTTATATATATTGTGAAATGCAATGGTCCCAAACACTCCCCTGTGGCACGCCAGAGGTTACTTTAACGTCTGTAGACGTCTCTCCATTGATAACAACATGCTGTGTTCTGTTTGCTAAAAACTCTTCAATCCAGCCACACAGCTGGTCTGATATTCCCTAGGCTCTTACTTTGTTAATCAGGCGACAGTGCGAAACTGTATCGAACGCCTTCCGGAAATCAAGAAAAATAGCATCTACCTGGGAGCCTGTATCTAATATTTTCTGGGTCTCATGAACAAATAAAGCGAGTTGGGTCTCACACGATCGCTGTTTCCGGAATCCATGTTGATTCCTACAGAGTAGATTCTGGGTTTCCAAAAACGACATGATGCTCGAGCAAAAAACATGTTCTATAATTCTACAACAGATCGACGTCAAAGATATAGGTCTATAGCTTTGCGCATCTGCTCGACGACCGTTCTTGAAGACTGGGACTACCTGTGCTCTTTTCCAATCATTTGGAACCTTCCGTTCCTCTAGAGACTTGCGGTACACGGCTGTTAGAAGGGGGGCAAGTTCTTTCGCGTACTCTGTGTAGAATCGAATTGGTATCCCGTCAGGTCCAGTGGACTTTCCTCTGTTGAGTGATTCCAGTTGCTTTTCTATTCCTTGGACACTTATTTCGATGTCAGCCATTTTTTCGTTTGTGCGAGGATTTAGAGAGGGAACTGCAGTGCGGTCTTCCTCTGTGAAACAGCTTTGGAAAAAGGTGTTTAGTATTTCAGCTTTACGCGTGTCATCCTCTGTTTCAATGCCATCATCATCCCGGAGTGTCTGGATATGCTGTTTCGAGCCACTTACTGATTTAACGTAAGACCAGAACTTCCTCGGATTTTCTGTCAAGTCGGTACATAGAATTTTACTTTCGAATTCACTGAACGCTTCACGCATAGCCCTCCTTACGCTAACTTTGACATCGTTTAGCTTCTGTTTGTCTGAGAGGTTTTGGCTGCTTTTAAACTTGGAGTGAAGCTCTCTTTGCTTTCGCAGTAGTTTCCTAACTTTGTTGTTGAACCACGGTGGGTTTTCCCCGTCCCTCACAGTTTTACTCGGCACGTACCTGTCTAAAACGCATTTTACGATTGCCTTGAACTTTTTCCATAAACACTCAACATTGTCAGTGTCGGAACAGAAATTTTCGTTTTGATCTGTTAGGTAGTCTGAAATCTGCCTTTTATTTCTCTTGCTAAACAGATAAACCTTCCTCCCTTTTTTATATTCCTATTAACTTCCATATTCAGGGATGCTGCAACGGCCTTATGATCACTGATTCCCTGTTCTGTACATACAGAGTCGAAAAGTTCGGGTCTGTTTGTTATCAGTAGGTCAAAGATGTTATCTCCACGAGTCGGTTCTCTGTTTAATTGCTCGAGGTAATTTTCGGATAGTGCACTCAGTATAATGTCACTCGATGCTCTGTCCCTACCACCCGTCCTAAACATCTGAGTGTCCCAGTATATATATCTGGTAAATTGAAATCTCCACCTAAGACTATAACATGAGGAGAAAATTTATGTGAAATGTATTCCAAATTTTCACTCAGTTGTTCTGCCACTAATGGTGCTGAATCGGGAGGTCGGTAAAAGGAGCCAATTATTAACCTAGCTCGGTTGTTAAGTGTAACCTCCACTCGATTTCAACACTACGGAAACTAACGTGTGTTTGGTGCAATTCGAATTTATACTTTCATAATACGAAAATATGTAGCGTATATGTTGCTTGCACACCAAAGGTCTTTCCAAAACTTCTCTTTTTTTTTCATCAAAAGTCTTTCCAAAACTTTTCTCCCCCGGTTTTTTTTTCCGGAAAGTTCTACGCCAGTGTATAAAACGTTAACAATTCAAAGGATTGATAAGTTTTACAGTTCCGAGGGAAAAATCTAAGGAAAACCTACTGTCACTTAGCACGGAAAAAGTGTATTTTCGCCCGGGAAAAAGTATATTTTTTAAACGAGATATCCGGGAATAATCCGGGATTTTTTTTCCTTGTCCGCGGATATACCCTGCAGTAGCAGCAGAAAGGAAGAAATGAGATACTAGCTGCAAGAAACAGCAAGAGGAAGACAGTGAGAGAGAGGGGTGACTGTAGTAGTAGGACAGACCGAAGGGCCTGTGGCTGTGACAGAGTAATGGAAAGGTATATTTCACAATAAGTTGTGCTGAATGAGTGAGTGAGAAAGGGCAACTGGGAGTATATGGGCATGAAAGACTTACAGCTATAGACCAGTGGGTCTGAGTGGGCTACAGTTAGGAGAGCTCTTGGGAATATGATATGAGTTGCATGTTAAAAAAAACGCCAATATGTGCGCGTGCCAAAATTTCTGGGAACATTTTCAAAGGTGCTGAGGAAGGTAGACGTGACTGCTGGTACATCACTTTTCAGTCAGTCTTTTAGATAAACAGGAACATATTCGTATTTTGTGTGCTCCGGTAGGAGCATTTTCCGTTGGTCAGTTAGTTCCAGCAGCCATCCCTCCCGGCGTAGCTGGTGGAATTGACAGTAGCGTGCCCGCCCTTGCGGCAGCTGACAAAGTGGGGCTAATCCCAAGTGGCCGCCCCAGGCTGTTGTGCCGGGCTGGGGTGGCCGTTGTTCCGCCTTCCCGTGTCTCATACGAAAGCAGCTGTTCTATCCCAGGTTCAAAAACTCGCTGGACAGGCACTACACGGGCAACCTTATTAGCTATATTGGAATCTAAGTTTAACTCATTTAAAGTCTGCGTATTGCGTGACAGCTTTCTCAGCGGCCACCTCTCATTACTGATGTCGGATGTCGGAAGCTGGGAAGGCTGGTAAAAAAGGACAGGCGGCGAACTGTGGCGTAACTAACATTAGACGTTAATGTTGGGCAGAGTACAAGTATATCTGAACACACAGTGCACCGAACATTCCTAACGATGGGCCTCCGCAGCCGACGACCCATGCATGTGCCAATGTTAACACCACGACATCGACAACTACGATTGAAACGGAAACGTGACCATTTGCACTGGACGTTGGCGCAGTGGCATAGCATTGCATGGTCTGATGAATCCCGATACCTTCTTCATCATGCCGATGGGATGGCGCGAATCCGTCGTTTTCCATGGGAACAGCTCCTTGACATATGTTTTACGAGACGGAGACAAGCTGGCGACGGCTCCATTATGCTCTAGGGAACATTCAAATGGGCATCCTTGGGTGCAGTGAAGCTCATGCAAGGCACCATGACATCCAAGGAGTACTGTACATTCGCTGCAGACCACATACACCCCTTCATGACGATCATGCGTGCCGACGGTAGTGGCATTTTTCAACAAGTAATGCGCCATGTCACAAGGCCAAGAGCGTGATGGAGTTGTTAGAGGAACACAGTGGCGAGTTCAAATTGATGTGCTGGCCCCTCATCTCGCCAGATTTGAACCCGATCGAACACATTTGGGATATGATTGAATTTGGCGTCAGAGCTCATCGCCCCCACCCCGGAATGGAGGCGAATTAGGTGACTTGTGTGTGCAGATGTGGTGTCAGTTCTCTCCAGCGAACTACCAAGGCTTCATTGCTTTCATGCCACAATGCGTCGCCGCTATTATCCGTGGTAGAGATGGACATACCACCTATTAGGTAGGTGATCATAATGTTCTGGCTGATCAATGCATAAGCTATCACGTCGTGTGTGTGCCCTTCGCATGTAAAAACAGTTGAAAATCATCTTGGGAAGATCGCAATTCCCACGAGAAGAAAAACGAAGAAAAAAAAAACAGTTGAGGACAGTCATGCGAGTTGAGATCACGTGACTTCAACTGATTTGATGTGCCGTGAACCGGCGGACAATGTGAATACACCTTGTGACTTGACGGTGCCATGACGTGACTGTGGCGTTACTGCCAGTGTGAATTGGCCTTAAAGGGTGCTTTCCGCAGCATCTTTGAGAAACCACTGCTCCACGCAGGACGTCCAGCTTTTGTCCTTCTGCGTCCGCCGAATCACCGTTCCTGTTCCGCAAGCGTTCCCTAAAGGCAAAAGTATTTCTGCTTGCAATGAGAAAAAGAGTAACAAGAGCCCACCCAGTCTCTGAATTTGGAAATGAATTTCGATGGCACCTACAGAGTATGGTTAACGGAAAAAAGGCTGCGTCCTTTTCATCGCTATTACAACAGTAGTTTGGTGAGCAACTGGAAACTCGCGACCACGGCTAACAGAAAATTTAGTGTCTGTGAAACCTAGTCCGTACTGTCACGGTCGCCACGTCTGTAGCGTGATTGGTTGACTGGGTGAATAACTGTAGCTATGACTGTGGTCTCTGTCATCTCTCCTCTTAAGAGTCTGAATTAATTGTTTTAACTGTCATTGTTCCCTAACAGATCATTCACCTACTGATCCTCTGTCTCAGGCGTCGGACTTCATTTTTTACTGCAGGCGTTAATGGCCGAGTAAAGAACTGATTGAAGCGAGAGCTGGGAAGTTACAGACCAATGAAAGTCATTGTCATGTGGCAATGATCTATTCTGGAACCGATACATAAATGAGAGGCAGCCCTGTTACACGTTTCGTAACGTATCATTCACAATGAAGCAACCGCTAGGAGAGCAATGGGATTGCTACAGAAGAACAAAAGTTCATACAAACAATAATGTCTTCCTCATTTTACCCGTGGCTGTAATTTTTAGCAACTCTAATATATATTTTTCTGAATAAAATTCTGTCGTCAGTGGCAAATATTTTTTACTACGCCGACGTCTAGAGACTTAGAGTATCCTTAATACTGTAAGCTTCTGAAGATGAAAAATTAATCTGTCGAAACTAATAAGGCGTAAGAAAAATATATTTGCAACGAACGACCGAATTTTATTCTGAAAAACGGTGTCTTCAGTACACGGACCAGTTGCTAGAGAGAGTGCAAAATGAATTGATATGTCTCACTATAACAAAGAAGCTAACCATATGTCAAAAATGCGGTTACAGTAACAGGGGTCGGAAAATAGAGCTTACCACGCTACTTGTCGATTTACAGCGCCGGTATCGCGCGGTGCTAAATAACGACAGCAGAGCTGCAACCATCTTAGTTGCTGCATGCTTCGAAATTGTAAACATCGAGAGCAACCCGCAGATGGTTAACACAAGGCTGCTCCCAAGGTAATGGGAAACAACACTAGCCACAAAATGGTGGTAACTGCTGAACGATGGACCTCGTGATTCGACACATTTAGTAATTGCAACGGAATAGAGTGTAGAGCTGCTCTCCGAGCAATTTGAAGACTCGGTCGATGAACTAAAGGGCACTTCCTGGGTATAGGAAAAGGTCCTTGTAGTCAACCTAATAAACTGGAGCGGCCGAATTCTTGCCTTCAAGTTAGGTGGCCCAAACTGGTGCAGATACCCACAACGCGACAGACCTTGTATGTGTCTAGCACGATTCGAAGTAAAGACTAGGAAGCCAAGCTATATTTCGCCATATTGAGCGTTTTCTGTATTAAATAAATCGGGAAAATCTAACTAATCGTGTTCCCTCCAACTAATCCTCCTCTATGTAGATAATATCTCGGTATTGTCTGCGGACCTGGGAAAATTAGTTGAGTAATTAAGACGCGACTTGTTAATTAATTCTTCAGTGATACGGCATCTAATTCTTACGCTAGTAGTGTGTGGGATTCTGTACATCCAATTCAGTTTTTTGTGTATTTTGAGTATTTTAACATTGAAATTGGTGGTTTAATTAACTGTAAGACAGTACTTTGGGCTAATGTTCTTGTATATTACCTTCAGTACCAGCTTCGCTCAGGGAGCTGACATGAGATTGTGTGGTAGTTAGAATAAAAGGATAAACTTTAATGTATAATAGGTTAAAAAAATTTACAAACGAGCTGGAACATTTAGAGTCGGTGCTCAGAGATAATGGTTACGCTCCACATCAGATTAGAACAGCGCTAAGAAGGAAGAAACGTGACCACCTACAAAATCAGGAAGATAAGGAGCTATTCAAGTCCAGGGCGTTCCTTCCATACGTCGGCAACCTTTCATCTAAAATAGGCAGGACTCTAAGGAAATATCAAATTAAAGTGATCTTCCGGCTACCGGAGAAGATTAGTGCCCTTCTCGGTTCAGTAAAGGATGGTCTGTGTCTGCGGAAGGCCGGAATCTATAAAATTCCTTGCCAGTGTGGCAAAGCTTACATCGGTAAGACGACACGCACAGTACATGAAAGGTGCGTTGAGCACGAACGCCACACTCGCCTTTTGCAGCCCAGTAAGTCGGCCGTAGCTGAGCTCTGTATTACCACAGGACACGCTATGGATTTTTTCTGCCACGAAAATCTTGGCCCCAGCGAAAACTTTCTGGGATTCAGTAATTAAAGAATCTGTGGAGATACGCCTAGCGCAAAATCTTACAAATCGTGATGGCGGTTTTCAGTTGGACAAGACTTGGGACCGGGTCATCTCTCTCATTCCCTCTGAGAGAAGACATTTTATTCATAATGACACGTCTGGTGACACCTGACCTCTGGTTTTAGCGACGCGGGCGCGCATTCCGACAGAGGGCGGACCTGTAATTTTCACCTTTACGTATGCGCCTGCGCGACACAGATAGAACAGTAGCTCCAGAGGGCGTGGATTTCGATAGAGAACGCTCCTGTGACGGAGCCAAATGCGCATGTGTTTGCGCGCCAGTTTTTTGCTATAAAGTTGACTCCGGGAACTTGCTGTCTCCAGTGACGGACACTCACCTTAAGATGGCTGGACGATTGCCAACCGAAATGTCGTGGCAAGAAGTCAACATGATCCGGCTTCAATCCCGAAATCTCATCGAACATTCAATACGACGGGGAAACTTCAAGAATCACATCAGATACCTCTTCGGGGAGGCGATGGCATTACAAATCCAGAGGTTGGACAAGCTACGCAATAAGCGAGCGAGACTGTTCTCTGTGTTTTTTACTCAAGTGTCGGGACAATGGCCCTATCCCGAAGTTTGCCAGAGTGAGACATTTTATCGAGACCGCCGCTGCAAAATTCATTATATGAAAGGCGAGCTTAGCACTAGTGAAAGTGAGGATCCGGTTTCTTGGCCGTGAACTGGACGTCATATCGAAACAGCTGTTTCATTTGCGTTTGGAGATTGCATCCAGCCTGCCATCACTTTCCAGGGCATGGGTCGATGGCGTGACCTGGGCAAAAGCGGACTGGGTCCATAAAGAGTCTACTTCAAGACAGATTTCGAAGTTCGCCCGGCTGTCAGCACCGTTCCCGCAAGAAGATGCTTTTCGACGTCCCATGGTCAATTTAACGGATCAAGTTTTAGACAAGGTGACACTGTCTGTGCTTGGGAAAGGCTTGAACTTCGCCCCTACGCCGAGAACCCTGCCTCTGACTGATTTTATTAGTGCTGTTGAGGAAGCTGTTAGACCTCTTCCTAGTGATGCTGCAGAAGAAAACACAGTACATACAGTTCCACACAGTAACTGGGATGACACCAGTAATAAATATAGACTTCGATCAGAAATCGGTAGCTAATTTCTAGCTGTTGATGAGGGGTTGAAGTGGAAGAAACACACTGAGGATCTTCTGAAACGTTTGAGTTCAGCTACTTATGCTATTAGGGTCATTGCTGATTTTGGCGATACACATCTCAGTAAATTACCTTACCACGCCTATTTTCATGCTCTGCTTTCGTATGGCATCATATTCTGGGGTAACTCATCATTGAGTAAAAGAGTGTTCATTGCACAAAAGCGTGTAATCAGAATAATTGCTGGAGCTCATCCAAGATCATCCTCAGACACTTGTTTAAAGAGCTAGAGATCTTCACTGTAGCCTCACAATATATATATTAACTTATGAAATTTGTTATTAACAATCCGAACGAATTAAAAAGTAATAGTGTACATGGCTGCAACACTAGGAGAAAGGATGATCTTCACTGCTCAAGGTTAATTCTAACTTTGGCTCAGAAGGGGGTAAATTATGCTGCGACAAAAGTCTTTGGTCACTTACCTAATAGCATCAAAAGTCTGACAGATAGCCATATAGCATTTAAAAGGAAATTAAATGAATTTCTTAATGACAACTCCTTCTACTCATTAGATGAATTTTTGGATATAGTAAGTGGGTAATTTCCCCAACCCCACTAAAAATTAAAAATATTGAGTGTCATGTAATATTTTGTGTAATGTAATATCTTGTATAGACACCTTTTATTAACCTGACACGTTCCACATCATTACAAAGTGTCGTATTAATGATCTATGGAACAAGTAATAATCTAATCTAAAATAAGACGTGAAACGTGCCGTGTACTCACGAAAAGTCCACGTCAGAAGAGGAACATTTCTGCCATGGAAAGGGCCGCACTACGAAAGCTACGAGAAGATACTCACACGGTGGTCGTACTAGCGGATAAGGGAAACGCTACAGTGCTGTTGCCGCGTGAGGTTTATAATCAGAAGATCTAAAACTTGCTGAGTGAACCAATGTATCGGAAGATTGACAAAGACCCCACAGCGAAAGTGGAAAGGAAAACATCAGACCTGCTGAATTCTTCTATTCCGCAAGAAGTGGCCAAAAGACTAAGACCTCACAGTTCTGTCCCACCCAGGTTATACGGTCTTCCGAAGATCCATAAAAAAGAGGTTCCGTCACGGCCGATCGTCAGTAATATTGACGCCCCCACGTATGATTTGGTGATACATCTCGCCTCTTTACTGAGACCTTTTGTGGGGAAGTGCGTGCATCATGTTCGCAACTCGGCTGACTTTATCAGTAGACTGAAGTCACTTCAACTCAGTGAAACTGACTTACTAGTCTGCTTTGATGTCATCTCACTTTTTACTAAGATTCCTCTTATGGATTCTTTGTCGCTCATCAGCAATAACGGCCGACATAACAGCGCTTTTCATCACCTCCTTTCCTCAACCTACTTTTTATTTAACAACGAATATTTTGAGCAGACTGACGGTGTTGCCATGGGGAGTCCTCTGTCGCATGTGGTAGTAAACTTTTTTATGGAAGACTTTGAGGAAAGGGCACTAGACTCGGCAGAACTTAAACCGAAAGTTTTCTGGCGATATGTAGATGACACTTTTGTAGTGTGGCCCCATGGTGAAGAAGAATTGTCACGGTTCTTGCAACATCTGAACGCAATCCACAAGAACATCCATGGAAGTAGAGAAGGATAGTTGCTTGCCATTTTTGGACGTCTTGGTTACTAAGAGAGTGGATGGACCATTAGGGCATTCTGCCTAGCGTAAGCCAACACATACGGACCTTTACCTGCGAGCGTCGAGTTATCCTCCACCAGCTACCGGCGTCCTTAGAGCGTTGGTGCACCGGGCTCATGTTGTTTCTGATGGAGACAATCTTACAAAGGAGCTGGAACATTTGTAGTCTTTGTTCAGAGGTAATGGTTACTCTCCACATCAGATTAGAACAGCGCTAAGAAGGAGGAAATGTGACCACCTACAAAATCAAGAAGATACGGAGCTATTCAAGCCCAGGGCGTTCCTTCCATACGTCGGCAACCTTTCATCTAAAATAGACAGGATTCTAAGGAAACATCATATTAAAGTGATCTTCCGGCCATCGGAGAAGATTAGTGCCCTTCTCGGTTCAGTAAAGGATGATCTTGGTCTGCGGAAGACCGGGATCTATAAAATTCCTTGCCAGTGTGGCAAAGCTTACATCGGTAAGACGACACGCACAGTACATGAAAGGTGCGTTGAACACGAACGCCACACTCGCCTTTTGCAGCCCAGTAAGTCGGCCGTAGCTGAGCTCTGTATTACCACAGGACACGCTATGGATTTTTCTGCCACGAAAATCTTAGCCCCAGCGAAAACTTTCTGGGATTCAGTAATTAAAGAATCTGTGGAGATACGCCTAGCGCAAAATCTTACAAATCGTGATGGCGGTTTTCAGCTGGACAAGACTTGGGACCGGGTCATCTCTCTTATTCCCTCTGAGAGAAGACATTTTATTCATAATGACACGTCTGGTGACACCTGACGGCTGGTTTTAGCGACGCGGGTGCGCATTCCGACAGAGTACCTTTACCTGTAATTTTCACCTTTACGCATGCGCCTGCGCGACACAGATAGAACAGTAGCTCCCGAGGGCGTGGATTTCGATAGAGAACGCTCCTGTGACGGAGGCCAATGCGCAAGCGTTTTCGCGCCGATTTGTGCTATAAAGTTGACTCCGGGAACTTGCAGTCTCTCACCGTTTCAGATTGTCGTCGCCCCCGTCCCGATCCTTGCATCGACCCTTCCCCCAAATACACCCATGATTATTCACGTGTAGACTGGAATGCCTACCGCGATACCCTCTCTACCCAGGTCGATAGCCACCCCCTCACCTACCACCACCCTAATGAAGTTAACCTTCCCGCCTCCTTTCTCCAGCAGACCTTGTCTGAGGCCGTGGAGGCCCACGTCCCTACCGTCGCCATCCACCCGCACCGTCCTACTTTGCCCCAAGAGGCCGTCCGCCTCCTCCGTGAATCCCGCTGCCTCTACCGTGCCTTCCTTCACAAGCATTACCCGGACACACTACGACGCCACCGGCAACTACAACGACACGTAAGAAACTTGCTCGCGGCTAAGAAACGCCGGGACTGGCGACAGACATGCACCCGTCTTAGTGCTACACTTCCTATCAACTCGTCAAATTACTGGTCTGGCTTCCGCCGCCTTACCGGATCTAACCCCCCCCCTCCCACTACCCTCTCCTTCATGATGACCAGCCCTTCCCTGACAACCATAGTAAGGCCAATCACTTTGCCTCCTACCTTTTGCCGGCCGCGGTGGTCTCGCGGTTCTAGGCGCGCAGTCCGGAACCGTGGGACTGCTACGGTCGCAGGTTCGAATCCTGCCTCGGGCATGGATGTGTGTGATGTCCTTAGGTTAGTTAGGTTTAAGTAGTTCTAAGTTCTAGGGGACTGATGACCACAGCTGTTAAGTCCCATAGTGCTCAGAGCCATTTGAACCATTTGAACCTCCTACCTTTCCGATAGCTTTACCAACCTGACGATCCCCAGTTCGATTACTCCCACTTCCCGGATGTCCGCGATCGAACTGACACCTCTGTCCCTCCCCTCGCCCCTGGCTTCCAGTACTTGGATAACTTTACACACAACGAAGTCAATGCCCCCATCACTACTCAGGATATCACCACTACACTCCGCACGAAACGCAACACCGTTCCCGGTCACGGTCGTGTTACCTATCGCCACCTTCATCAAGCTCCCGTCTCTATCATCTCCACCCTGGACAGGCTATATAATGTGGTCTTGTCCACCGGCTACTACCCCGGCGTGTGGAAAACCACCTCAATCCTGATGTTCCTCAAACCCGACAAACCTCCATCCGCTGTCTCCTCCTACTGTCCTATCAGCCTTACCTCAGTCTTCAGCAAGGTCCTGGAATCCATCCTTACCCGACGC